>NW_005369334.1:500277-507340 GCF_000412655.1 Myotis brandtii | reverse complement strand
CCTCATGTTTGCTTCCAGCTGCCTGGCTGCCAGCCGCCATCTTGGCTGACAGTTAATTTGCATAAGGATATGCTGATTAGCCAATGGGAAGGGTAGCGGTCGTACGCCAATTACCATGTTTCTCTTTTATTAGTGTAGATACTTATTGGTTTTTGCCACAGTGTTTTAACTTTTCAAGGATGGTTTTAGATCTGGAATACATATCTTTGTTTTCTTCATTACTAGTACAACTCATCCTCATTAGTCTGACTGTGTTGAGATATTTTAAAAAATACATTATTTTTCAAATCTGCGCTACTCTTTTATATACCACAGCTGATCATCATATTTTATCATTACTCATGGTCTCAGATTTTTGGCAAATTAAATAATTTTAATGAATATAAAATTAAATCCATTTGGGATTTAATTTGCATGTCTTTTCATATAATGAATTTCATAGGTTACAGTTCATCTTTATAATCTTTGCTTTTTTATTTTTAATTTTATAACTTCCCAATTTTTTAATTTTTGTTTTTACAATTAATTTATTTTCCAATTACAGTTAACATGCAATATTATATTAATTTCAGGTGTACAACATATTGATTAAACATTTACTTCACAAAATGATCATCCCAATAAGCTTAGTACCAATCTGAAACCATACATAAATATTACAAAACTATTTATATTTCCTATGTTATACTATACATCTCAGTGACTATTTTTATAAATGTAATTTATATTTCTTAATCTCTTTCACCATTTTCAGTCACTCCCAGCACTCTCTCATCTGGAGATACTCTTTGATTTTAAATTATAGAGAGTAATTTTTACATTACAGAAGGTAAGAGTAAAGAATGATATAAAATAGAGAGTGCTCTAGGCTCTGATTGATAAAACTTAAATTCTGTCTTTCCTATCTTGCCCCATTTACTTCCAGCCCTCATCCAACTGATTGTATTACCTAATGTATAGTTTCTTCTTATTAAAGTAAAGGGTTTAATGACCCCAGATTTTTTCTGCTTAATAAAGAACAAATTCCACCATTAAAAACATACTATTTATTTTCAAAATGACTTAAAAATGTGATAATCTTACCTAAGAATAGACAAACATGTAAATTAACCATCCCTCTGCTACGCTCACCAACCAATCAGGAGAGTATGCAAATTAACCCAACAAAGATGGTGGTTAATTTGCATACGTAGGGGCAAAGCAGGAGAGCAAAGACTGAGGCTCAGGCCAGAGCCATGAAAGCCTGGGTCCTGGGTGCCGGAGGAAAACCAGTGCCGGCAGCCAGGGGAAGGGAAGGGTTATTGCATGAATCTCTTCGTACAACGGGCCTCTAGTATTATATAATTTTTGAAGTTAGATATTTTTAGGCCAAAGTTCACGGTAGCATCTATGTCTGCTGACTTGAAATTTAGCACTCTTGATTAGATTGAACTACTCCCAACATACTGAACTCTGCAAATGAAGATGCAGTTTTCAGACCAGAATGCATTCAAGTAACATTTTCTGTCACAGCAGCATTTTGCCTTTACAAGCACTTTTCCTGTGATTTCTTTTCTTTTTCTTTTCTTTTCTTTTAAGAAATAATTTAAAATGTTGATGACTTCTGTAAGTTACATATTTTTGATTGATTTGTGCTCACATCACAGCACTGCTAGATCATTGTCTAATAATTTACTGAATTCTACCTGGAATCATAATGCTTAAATAGTATATCATGAGGATTTATACCTCTCATGGAAATAGTTTTTTAAATGAGAGTTAGAACATCTTAATATAGTTACTGTCTTTAAAATTTTTTAATAATAATTAATATTTTTAATTCATTATCTACCTGTGCCTTTTATCATGTTCTTTCAATGAGGTAAGTTAGATTTTGAATGGTTCTTTCTAATAACAATATATTTAACATATAATGTACATTTAATATAATAACTTTTGTTGTTGTTGGTAATCCTCACCTAAGGATACTTTTCTATTGATTTTTGGAGAGAGTGGAAGGGAGAGGGAGAGACAGAAAGAGAAAAACATCAATGTGAGAGAGACACATTGATTAGTTGCCTCCTGCACACACCCTGACCAGGGCTAGGGATCAAGCCTGCAACCAAGGTAAGTGCCCTTGACCAGAATCAAACCCGGAACCCTTCAGTCCTTGGGCCAACATTCTGTCCACTGAGCCAAACCAGCTAGGGCTAATATAATATTTTTTAAAGTATTATGTTTTCCTTGAGAACACTTTTTATTTTTTATAAATATTTTATATCTTGTAAGTTTCTTCACTTGTACTGCATGTGATCACTACACAATGTAATTTTCAAAAACAAAGCTTTGTATCAGTATATGGATTAACAAATATTTGAGACCTTCTTTATTAAGATGAATTTCTATGCAAATTCTCATAAGAATAGGTTTTGTTTGCAGCTGTAAAAATGAATATATACAGAAATGACAAGACAGACAGCCTGTCACAGCAGCAGCTGCTCCGATCTGTACAAGAGACGTGGAAGAGAATGAACAGCCTGTCTGCTTTCTTGCTGCTCTGAGTGGAATGAGCTGCTCAGGGGATCATGGCCTTAGGCTTGTCTGTACGCATGCCACTTAATTGGAAAGTGAAATATGTGAATTTTCCTAAGTTAAAGAATTCCACATGATAGTCTTATTATTGAATATGTACATTTGCTTTATCTTTAAAGATTATTTGGTTTAATTGACTTTATCAAAATCTCTCATTGAGATAATTTGATTATTAATTGAATAAAAATGTTAACTGGGTCTGTTCATAAAATCCTGAATGTTCACTCTTTACATAGCTTTTTATTTTCCTTACAACTTTTTAAAAGTATTAAATATAAATTTGTGTTTCTGAAACACAACAAACTTGTATTGAAATTATTTGATTGTATATATTCATTGAATTGAGATAAAATAAATTAATATCTCCATGACATGTAAACTTGAAACAAGGGTGTCCAAGAATTATGTGAGTTAGTAAATAACAATTATGTATGGAATTTAGGCTGGTTAAATAGATAGATATGATGAAAAAGATAGTTAGAGTCAAAGATCATAGATCCTGGTGGAGACTAAAGAGTATTTAAAGTATTTCTAAAATGAATGAGCTTGAAAGATAATAGGCAATGGCTTTAGAGTGAGATACTTTAACTCAATATTGCATAGGAATTTAAATTACTTGTAATGACAATGCCTGGCATATGGCCATGGGGAAGATGAGTGACCATAGTGGACAGAGAACAAGCTTATTAGCCAGGAGACTTATTGACAGCATGTATAAAATCACCAACAATTAGGGCAGGAGTGGTGTTTTGAGAAAGGAAAAGTGAACTAAGATCTTCCAAAAATAGGCAGGAGTGACATCTATAGATTACTGAAAAGGTGGGGGGTGGGGTGCAGTAATGGGTCAAGTCTAATTATATGTTAGGTCAGTAGGGAATAAAACAAGAGAAAGGTCTAAGATAAACTATCTTATTTACAGTTCTATTGGTACAAAGGGTTATGGAAACAAAAGCCACCACTTAGAGGAATTAATGTCAAGCAGTGTCTACTTAAGAGATACAATTTTCAGGACAAGATGGTGAAAGGGATGTTGAGAGAATAATTTGAGAGAGGAGAGAATTTTTCAGTAACTGGATATAAATTCCAGTGTGCAGTTTCAGTAGTTAAGTGGTGGTTAACTAGTTAAGGAAAGAAAGAGGTTGGATTAGATATGAGATTGTATAGACTATTATAGGAATTAGAATCTAGAGCAGCGGTTCTCAACCTGTGGGTTGCGACCCCTTTGGCGGTCGAACAACCCTTTCACAGGGGTCGCCCAAGACCACCCTGCATATCAGATATTTACATTATGCTTCATAACAGTAGCAACATTACAGTTATGAAGTAGCAACAAAAATAATTTTATGGTTGGGTCACAACATGAGGAACTGTATTTAAAGGGCCAGAAGGTTGAGAACCACTGATCTAGAGGATTAAAAGGGAGCCCTGAAACAGTTTTAAACATGGATTATGACCAAAAGCAATTACTACTAATATACACAAGACAGATAGTGCTGAGGAATCTGTTAGTTCGAGGTAGGGAGAGAGAAGTGGTGGTCATTCGAGATGGGGACATTATGGGGTTTATAAAACACCCTACTGGATATGTGGAATCTAGTTAACTCTTAGCTTTTTCCTCATTAGTAGCAGCTAGGACCTCTCTTAATTCAGTCAAAGAAAACATGGAAGCCAAGAAAGAATCTGTCTTAGTTCAAGCGTGTGGGATTCCCACTTGACCCAAGTCATAAGTGCTGGTTAAATAATTCCCAGGGCCCAGTACAAAATGAAGATGCTGTACCCCCTGATCAAAAATAGGAAAAAGAAATACTGTTAAAAGGATTATAATTCAAAGTGTTTTTCTTTTTTCATATATCTCACAAATGAACATAGTGAGTTTTATTTGTTGTCAAATATTTTAATTAAAGAATCATTAAAATTTCAAATAATTTAGAATGAATTTTAGCAATCATTTTTGTGAAGTGTAATATCAGCTTAAATTCCAAATATAAGAGCAGCTAAGTTATGGATGAAATCACCAAAATTACACATTTTTTCCCCTCTTTATTTTATAACTAGAGGTCTGGTGCATGAAATTTGTGTGTGTGTCGGGGATGGGTCCGTTTTTCTTTTTTCATATATCTCACAAATGAACATAGTGAGTTTTATTTGTTGTCAAATATTTTAATTAAAGAATCATTAAAATTTCAAATAATTTAGAATGAATTTAGCAATCATTTTTATGAAGTGCAATATCAGCTTAAATTCCAAATATAAGAGCAACTAAGTTATGGATGAAATCACCAAAATTACACATTTTTCCCCTCTTTATTTTATAACTAGAGGCCCGGTGCACGAAATTCCTGTGTGTGTGTGTGTGGGGGGGGATCCCGAAGCCCAGCCTGCACCCTCTCCAATCCGGGACCCCTTGGGGGATGTCTGACTGCCTCTTGAAATCCAGGACTGCTGGCTCCTAACCACTTGCCTTCCTGCCTGCCTGCCTGATCACCCCTAACCACCTCTGCCTGCCTGCCTGATCCCCCCTAACTGCTCTCCTACCAGCCTGATCACCTCTAACTGCTCCCCTGCTGGCCTGATCGCCCCAACCACCTCTGCCTCGTCCTGCACCCGGGACCTGGGCTTCCCTCCCTCTGACCAGCTGCAGTCACCCAGGACCCAGGCCAGTTTCCCCCTGGGCCAGCCTCGGCCACAGGGGACCGTGGGCAGGTGGCTTTGCTTGGGGCCGCAGGTGCAGCCACTGGTGCCTGGGACTGTGGGGACCATAGGGTGTGTGTATTGTCCCTTTCCTGGACTGGACCGCAGGTGCAGGCCCAGCCACTGGCGCCCAGGACAGCGGGGCGGGTGGCTTGTCCCTCTCCCGGGCCACAGCCTGGCTGGTCCCCATTTCTCTTTTGTGAGTTAATTTGTGCCTGGCTAGTCCCCATTCCTCTCTTGCAGGCTCATTTGTGTCTGGCTGGTCCCCGTTCCTCTCTCCCCAGTGTTGAGTGTCTGAGCTGTTACGGCGTGACAGTGTGAGGGCATGACAACCATTTGCATATTAGCTCTTTATTATATAGGATTCTTTTTCATCATAATGTATCCCTCATATACTATCTTCTACCTCCAACTACCTCCTCCCCTCTGCAGTCGCCACACTATGTCCATGAGTTCTTTCTCTTTTTTGCTCAATTCCTTCACCCTCTCCAATATTCTACTCCCAGAGCTGTCTTCCTGCTCTGTATCTGTGAGTCTGTTCCTATTTTGCTTGTTAGTTCAGTTTGTTCATAGATTCCACATAAGAGTAAAATCATATGGTACTTATCTTTCTCTGACTGGCTTATTTCACTTAACATAATGTTCTCTGGGTCCATCCATGCTGTTGCAAAGGATAAAATTTTCTTCTTTTTTATATTCCGTTGTGTAAATGTAGCATAACTGCTTTATCCAATCATCTCTTGATGTCCACTCGGACTGTTTCCAAATCTTGGCTATTGTAAATAATGCTGCAATGGACATATAGGCGCAGGTGCGTATATTCTTTTGAGTTAGTGTTTCAGATTTAATCAGATAAATTCCCAGAAGTTGAATTGCTGGGTCATAAGGCGGTTTCATTGTTAATGTTTTGAAGTAACTCCATACTGCTTTCCACAATGGCTACATTAATCTGTATTCCCACCAACAGTGCACGAGGGTTCCTTTTTATCTACATCCTCATGAACACTTGTTTGTTGACTTCTTAATGATAGCCATTTAGACAGGTGTCCACTTTCATTACTCTTATTCAACATAGTACTAGAAGTCCTAACCACAGCAATCAGACAAGAAGAAGAAAGCACGCAAATTGGAAAAGAAGAAGTAAATCATTATTTGCAGATGACATCATATTGTATATGTATATGGAGAACCATAAAGATTCCATAAAAAAAAACTACTAGAACTGGTAAATGAAGGCAGTAGCAGGATTCAAAATAAATATCCAGAAATCAGTTACATTTTTATACACCAATAGTGAAATATCAGAAAGGGAAACTAAAAAGACAATCCCATTTACAATTACTTCAAAAAGAATAAAATGCTTCGGAATAAATTTAACCAGGGATGTAAAAGACCTATACTTGGAAAAGTATAAGACACTGAAATATCAGAAAGGGAAACTAAAAAGACAATCCCATTCATAATTACTTCAAAAAGAATAAAATGCTTAGGAATAAATTTAACCAGGGATGTAAAAGACCTGTACTTGGAAAGTATAAGACACAGGAGAAAGGAATCAAAGAAGATACAAATAAGTGGAAGCATGGATAGAAAGAAGTAAAATGTCCATACTCCCCAAAGCATCCTAGAGATTCAACACAATTCCTATCATGATACCAATGGCATATTTCATGGAGCTATAATAAATATTCCAAAAATTTATATGGAACCAGAAAAGATCCCAAATAGCAGCAGTGTTCTTTTTTTAAAAATTTAATTTCTTTTTTTTTAAAGTATTACATAAGTCTCCTTTTTCCCCCAA
>NW_005369334.1:441400-499361 GCF_000412655.1 Myotis brandtii | reverse complement strand
CTGGTATCCCCACACAGCCTGCTGCTAGGTCATTTGGTCGTCCCTCACTAACCCCCCTGTTGGCCTGGTTGCCCCATGCAGCTTGTTCAGTCGTCCCTTTTGTTGCAATGGTTGCTTAGGCTTTTATATACATAGATGGAACACAATAGAGAGCCCAGAAATAAACCCATGCCTTTATGGTCAATTAGTATTTGACAAAGGAGGCAAAAACATACAATGAGCTAAAAAGATTCTATTGCGTGTTGGGAAAATTAGACAGATATTTACAAGAAGAAACTCAAAATGGATTAAAGACTTAACTGTTAGATTTGAAACCATAAAGATCCTAGAAGAAAACATAGACAGTGAAATCTCAGACATTTCTCATAGCAATACTTTTCTGATATATCTCTTCTGGCCAGGGAAACAAAAGAAAAAATAAACAAATGGGACTCCATTAAGCTAAAATGTTTTTGCACAGCAAAGGAAACCATCAACAAAATTAAAATACAACCCACTGAATGGGAGAACATATTCCCTGATGCATCTGAGAATGAGTTAATATTCAAACTATATAAAGAACTTATAAAACTCAATAGCAATAAAACAAGCAATCTAATTTAAAAAAAAATAGGCAAAGGACTTCAATAGACACTTCTCCAAAGAGGACATACAGATGGCCAATAGACATGAAAAGATGCTCAACATCACTAATCATCAGAGAAATGCAAATAAAAACCACAATGAAATATCACCTCATAATTTGTTTTTTTTATGCTGTATGCATGCATATGCGTTTTTTTCTTAACAGAATGAAGAAACAATTAAAAAAATGCAAATAAAAACCACAATGAAATATCACCTCATATTTTTTTTATGCTGTATGCATGCATATGCATTTTTTTCTTAACAGAATGAAGAAACAATTAAATACTAACTCATGATTTTAGACATGTGTACATTCTATCATAACGCTTTATATCTGTGTAGCTGATGAATAAGGAAGGATTGATTGAAAAGAAAAGAAAACATGGGTTTTCTTTTATTTCCTTTTTCTTCAGTGTAAGTTGTTGGCTAATATAGGAAGTAATATAATTATAAATGATATGATAAGGTTTCTTGAGTGTTCATGTTTTTTTAAAAGTTCAATGATTTTCATTTCTATTTTTTGTATTTGAAGCATGTTCTTGTTCAATTTGTAAGTGCAGCCTTTCAAGACTGTCAGTGCCCCCACTTAATCAGTAGTCAATTGTAACAAGCTTCTTTTACATTTGCTTTGAGTCTTATCAAAATCCACATGCAGCTTGAGTCTACTGGAATTTTGTGATATTGGGACATTGGATATGCTGTATGTGAATGGGACAGCAAGGAACAGCTATAGACACACAATGTCTATATCTCCTTTGCTCTCACATGTGCTCCGTTGTTCTATTGGACTTACAGCACAAAAGTTCAAAGATAAATCTATTAAGAATTCCAAAAATGTGACAGCAGAGCGTTAAACCAAGAGCAGGACTCTTCAGAGCATGGAGCCTTGTGCAACTGCATAGGTCTCATGCAGAAGGTTTAATCAAAATTAACATATATTTGAATCAACGTTCTTCAAACTTTCCATGATTCCAAATTGCCTAGACAAATGTTTATACTAGTAAGATTTTATTTTCGAATTACATTTTTCATTATGCAGACATACAGAGGTTCAAATAAAATATTTCTAAGAAAATGATTTTGGAGGAGTGCTGTTTACTATGCAAATTATTTTGATAAGTTTTACAAGAAAGTTATTTCTGTCTCAGCTTTTGTCAGAAAATCTCAGAAAAATAAATGTTAGTGAAATATTCTCTTGGTTATTTATACTCAATTATATTTATGGAAAACCTTATATGTTCTTCATTTCCTGACCAACTAAATGCTCCATGACTTGATGGACCCTTTTGGGCTTTCTGTTACTGCTTTTTTGCTCTCTTCCCCTATTACATGATTTTGAAAAGGTCAGAACTCATAAGTCTATGCAAAATATTTCCAATCATTTTATACTCATGAAGCAGGTTTGAATAGTAGGAGTTTCTTGGGTTAAAAATGTTCAATTTTTCATGTTAATCCTCTAAAACTATTTACTTGAAAGATTTTCTTTTTCAATTTGTGCAATCATTTCTGGATTTGGAAGACATTTTCAAAAAAAGTATACATGTCTAATTAGTAAATATAGATGAAAATCTTCTCAGATACCTATGTGAAATGTAAATTTATGAGATAAAAATTTGCAATGAATATGTAATAAATTCCAATTGCTGGGTTGCTCCTGTTTTAATCATCCATGATCTATTTGCTTACTTCATTTATATTATCAACTTTATCTAATTTTAAAGAATATTTATTCCTCTTGTGCCTTGACCTATGTTTTTGAAGAAAAAATTTTATTATTAGATTCACTTTGGAGGGGGAAGAAGAATGAAGAACATTTTTTCTTAGGGTTGGTACACATTCATCAATTTAGATGGGAATTCCATTGGAAATCAATAAACAGAGAACACAAAAAATGTCAAAGCTTGTCAACTAAATGACTTTTGGAGCTAGGGAGCTTAGAAAAATCACCCAATTTATGAGCACTGGATTAAGTGAGTGAAGTGTAGCATGATCAATTCCAAATACATCTTACATGTGATTGTCTAACCATTTGTTCTCCCTTTCTATTTCATTCTCCTCTGCACATGATCTTTTTATTTTCCATCAAATAATAGGTAATAGTATAAGAGTCTTTAAACCAAATTATATATCAGTGTCTTGGGTAGAATAACACACTGTAAATTTTTTAAAAATTACATTAATTTCATTATCAATGATCAATGTTTAGATAAGTATTGGTTCAAGAATTTTACTAGCAAATCAAAGAAACTAGTGTTATAACTAGGTCAGGAATATTTGCCTTTTGTGTTAAAAAATAATGAACCAATTATCTTTACATATAAATTAGAAATAATATATTTTAGGATTTTACTTGTCTATAGTAAATATTCAATTGATTAATTGTTATTTTTTAAAGTACATAAAATAGGTCAGTAGAATTTTTATTTGGGGAACAAAGAAATATGCATTACTCTGATGACATGTAAATGTGCATGTGCAAGTATCAACCAAAGGTAGACTGGTTCTTTAAAAAATATAGATTTGTTTGAATTATTTGCCATTTTTGGCAAATATTTTGTTTTGTTCATAAATTATAAATTTAAATTGGATTTTACTCTTAATATTTTAATATAAGGAAGGCACTGAAGTAATAAGTAGTGATTAATTTATCTATCTATATCATTTATCTATCAATATATCTATATCCTATTATACTGAATATGATATCACATATCAATTTTATTATAAGGAAAAATAAAATAGTGAAATCAGTTATATGTAGCTATTTCACCAATAGACTTACTGGTAATATAAGTATATATTAATTTCAAGATTTCTTAATGATCCTTACTAACAAATTAAATGTGTTTTCTGTCTTCTATTATTTTCATCATTTGCCATATTTTTCTGTGTATAAGAAACTATATTTTTCTAAAATTGTTAGACTGAAAATCGAGGGGTGTCTTATACAGGGAAGTTAACCGAGGAGGGAGCTGTAGGGTGCATAGCTGCCCATACCTTGTCAAACAGGCTTCCTCCAACCACAAGTCTTATTGTTACTGACATCAGCTGATGCCATAATTGGAGGTGGAGGTGGAGAGTGTGCAGATTCAAGAGAGACCAGAGCGTTCTGAGACCATAAAGATGTCAAAAAATAAAAAGATAAATACCTGTAAGCGATTGTCTTACTCTGCAAAATTCAAACTGAATGTAATCAGCTATGCAAAAGAGCAAGAAATAGAGCTGCAGAGAGAAAATTTGGACCTCCTCCCACTGAGTGTATGATCAGACAGTAGAGAAAACAGGAAGAAGAACTCCTTAAGGTGCCAAAAAAGAAGAAGGCCTTAAGAGGAAAACCAGCAAAATGGGCAAACTTGGAGCAGAGGCTTAAGACTTGGACAATGGAGCCGTTTCAGAGGGGTTTATGTGTGTCAACAAAGTTTATTTAATGTCAGGCAAGAATGTTTGCAAGTGAAATGAACATTGTTGATTTTACAGGAAAGGCAAAATGGTACTTCAATTACATGAGGAGAGAAGGGTTGGCCATGAGAACAGGAACAAAGTTAGCTCAGAAAATGCCACCACTTTATGAGGATGATCTCACATATATAGACAGTGACCCAGAACACAGCAGTGATACAATAGGAGTTGAAGAAATTGATATGTCTGGAACTAATAGTGATGAAGAAGAGAGCAGTGATGCAACAGAGGCTGAATAAAGTGATATGCTGCATAATATCATAGTACTGATATGTAAACATTACCTGCAGTAATTACTAAATAAAAAATGTGTTCTGTTTTATGTTTAAAATATTGATTTCTTAATTTTGGGTTGGAAAAGCAGGGGCATCTTATACATGGAAAAATATGGTATTCCCTGAACGTATACATTACGTCCACACATATACACTTAATTTTTATTATTTCTCCAATCATTATAGGTTTTAATTTACTCTTGCTAGAATAAAACAAATGACTAAAAAATCATGGCAATTAAATGAAAGTATTTTCTCTTAAAGATATTTTGTTAAATTACATTTAGCCAGTGTTTAATGCACTGAGGGTACACTTATTAAATAATCACATCATTAGGCATATGGTGAACTTTTAGGGAGTGTCAGAATAGTAAAGAAAAGAAAATCATTCCTATTTTGTCATCCACTATCCCCCAAAAAGGGAAGAGAAAATATGAAAATATATACACAGACTTACACACTTATGCATATTTATCTGCATAGTATTGCTTCATTATTTATGGTTAGTAGCAATTATTTTTTTAACTTTTGCTTTTTGGTGTCACAGTCACTGTAATTTACTCCTACTATAAATAGGCTTAGAATTGAAAATGTATATTGCTGTATAATTTGAAGATCCTCAATTCATTTAGTTTATTTGTATATAGCCTTATTTGTATATAGCCTGAAGTGAGGTTAACCATTAATCAATACCTTCTAATATAATGGTCTAAAATTTGAGATACCAATGACACATTTAGCATTTTGAACATATTTTAAAATCTTGGTTTAGGCTGTGATCTGTAGTGTTATAAATTGATAATATAAGTTGCTCACTATATAATATTTTAGTGCTTACAGTTATTACATTTTAAAATTTAATTCCTTTTTATATCCAACAAATATTTTTTCAAGTCTTTGACCAGTTGGCTTTATGTCATACTTAGCTCAACTCAATATCCCTATGAAGGAATCTTGGGATGGAGAGGAATTGTATAAAATTAAAGGTCTTCTATAGAAATATAAAACTGTTAGAATAATGATTTAAAAATTAAACTAATTAGAACAGAAAAATTACTAAAGTTAGTAGGATCTGAAAACTGTGATAAATGGAAAGAGAGACACTATCTCTTTCAGGCAGGAGTTGCAAAAAAAAAAAAAATTGCAGAGGAACAGTGTTAATTTGATAGAAAAAATGAGGGGATAAAGGCAGCACACTTTTTAGTTGTGCCCTGTGGGTCTGTCAAGTTCACTGAGCTCTTTTTTATGTTTCCTGTCTCATTATCTAATAACTTGAAGCTCAAAAGTGACAAAGTTAAGGAGTTTAAATTTAGGAAGAAAGATAGCAGAGCATTTAGGTTTTATTTTAGCTTTTTCACCTCCAATTTGCAATTCTCCAATTGTTGGAGAGGGAAAGAATTGTGTATTTCACTGGGACTTTGGAAGCCTAATTTTTTTAAACATATTTTTTTGATTTTAGAGAGAGGGGGGGACAGAGAGAGTTAGAAACATTGATGAGAGAGAAATATCAATCAGCTGCCTCCTGCATGCCCCCCACTGGGGATCGAGCCCACAACCCAGGAATCTGCCCTGATTGGGAATTGAACCATGACCTCCTGGTTCATGGTCTCACACTCAACCACTGAGCCCCACCAGCTAGGCTGGAAGCCTATTTGTAACAATAGTATGGGCAGGTTAAGATATTTTTAAAAAATCAAAACTGTTTATTAAAATACTTTTATATTAAACTATGTTATGTATGTATTGTAATCACTCAATTTTATTGAATGTGGACAATAGACCAATATGTTACTGCATACTTTCTAGTGTGAATGGAAGTGGAAAAACCATTCTGGGAGTCACAAGACTTGACCAAATTTGGTGGATATCACTTTCAATATTGTTTATTAAAGTAGGTATTTCAAGTTTTTAGCATAAATTGTTATAGTCTGTAAGCTTTCACATGGAGTAGGTGATCTTTCTCAATGCTTAGGATGGGTATACATTTATTTTTAAAAAGGCAATTAATGGTTATATCTATATTAAAATACATTATTATTTAAATCATTGATTTTTAGTGAACATGCAGGATATTATTGAAGACACAGCACATTTTATATAAAGAAAATAAAAACTCCAGCAAAATCGGAAATTGAAGGATTTACAGCCTCATTATGAGCAGACGTTATTTGATTAAAGGAGAAAAGAGGTGAGGTGACCTAGCAGCAACACCAGATATAATTTTATAGTAAAAATCAGAGCTAAATAATGCTATGTCAACAATTACGCAAATAAGTATTTGACCTTCTAATTTCAATTCATTACAAATGTTATATAAGGAGCTAGGCTTCCACCTGAAAGGAAAACAAAATTCTGAGAAAGAATTTGACATGGACTGTGGAATCTCAGAGGAAAGGTGGGGATAGGTGGGAGGGTGGGGAGAGATTAACCGAAGACTTTATATGCATATGTGCATAAACCATGGACACAGATAATAGCATGGTGAAGGCCTGGGGTTGGGGGCATGTGTGGGCTAGAAGGGCTTAATGGGGGAAAAAGGGACATCAGTAATACTTTCAATAATAATGATAAATTTTAAAAAAAGAATTTGGCTCAGAGCAGGAGTTTCTATTCTGCTCTGATAGCTGGTCAAGTATGTACCCTATATACTTTTTAAAAATATGTTTTTATTGATTTCAGAGAGAGGAGAGAGAGAGAGAGATAGCAATATCAGTGATTGGAGAGAATTGATTAGCTGCCTCCTGAATTGCCCCCACTGGGGATGGAGCCTGCAACCTGGGCATGTGTCTTGATCAGGAATGGAACCATGACCTCCTGGTTCATGGGTTGACACTCAACCACTGAGCCACTCCAGCTGGTCTGTACCCTAATTTTGATATTACTTGATGCACAGAATAGTGTGTCCTAAACTTTTTCAGATTAAATTGTCTGTATCAGTTTAAAAAATGCATTATTTAACCATTTTTTTCCTCAGAAGGAACTACGTACATAATAAACGATGGGCCTGCCTTGATTTGTTTTCAGACAAGCATTAATCCCAATCACTTCTGCCAAACTCTATTTGTTGATTCTCTATGTTGCTTTACATATAAAATGTTAAACATTTATATAATGCAAGTAATTGGGGAGGTGTTTAAATCATTATGCCAAATTTTAATAAATGGTAAGTAATTCAGCCAGTAAAGTCTAGTGCATTTGGAAACTAGAGCAGGTAAAATATGGTTAACTTGTGGTCCAGGAATAAAGGAAAAGAATGTTTTTTTTATGGAAGAAAGCAAGAAGTTAGGATAAATTATTTTGAACAAAAGTTCAAAATAATGGGGAGGAATACGAGAGTTGCAATTGGTAGGTAGCAGTTTCTCATTGGTTGCAGGCAAGGACAGCTTGTTGCCAATAGAGAGGAAATATTTCTTCTTCTTGCTGCACTATGTTGCTGTGATAAGTGATATGTGAGAGCCCTCCCTTCATGGATTTCTGACTTCAGTGTTGAGTTTGGATTTCTTTTCTTTTTTTTAAATATATTTTATTGTTTTTTTACAGAGAGTAAGGGAGAGGGATAGAGAGTGGAGACGGATAGAGGGGTAGAAACATTGATGGGAGAGAAACATCAATCAGCTGCCTCCTGCACACCTCCTACTGGGGATGTGCCCGCAACCAAGGTACATGCCCTTGACCAGAATCGAACCTGGGACCTTTCAGTCCGCAGGCCCACGCTCTGAGCCAAACCGGTTAGGGCAAGTTGGGATTTTTTAACACATTTTTTACACCATATTCTCAGGAGGTGCTGTTAAGGACAAGTTGGTCCATATTCAAATACTGGCACAGGCTAATGATGGTTGAAAGTTCTGGGCCCTGTAGAAAGGAGAGAAATTTAAAGCTTGGTCAAGTCATATTAACAGGTATTTTGCCCAGATTGTTCAGTGGGTACAAATAGTTAATCATTAATGAAGCACTGAATGGGAATTTGGAAAGTCTATATATGAACTTTTAATAGGTAAGAAAGAAAGGCATCTGTGAGTCTTATATGTCATATGGAAGGAGGTGGTTGTTTTCAGTAAGGCATTTCTGAAAACATATTTGCCATATCGATTCTGCAACAGATTGAATTGGATCTGAATGCTACTCAGGCCTTGGTCCTGGCACCTACTAGAGAACTGGCACAGCAGATACATAAGGTAGTCATGGCTTTAGGAGACTATATGGGTGCCTCCTGCCATGGCTGCATTGAGGGTACCAATGTGCGTGCAGAGGTGCATAAGCTGCAGATGGAAGCTCCCCATATCATCGTGGGCACCCTAGGATGTGTGTTTGACATGCTTAATCGCAGATATCTGTCTCCCAAATACATGAAGATGTTTGTACTGGATGAAGCTGATGAAATGTTAAGCCGTGCGTTCAAGGACCAGATCTACTGGTATGACATATTCCAAAAGCTCAACAGCAACACCCAGGTGGTATTTCTGCCAGCTACAATGCCTTCTGGTGTGCTTGAGGTGACCAAGAAGTTCATGAGGGACCCCATTCGGATGCTTGTCAAGAAGGAAGAGTTGACTCTGGAGGGTATCTGCCAATTCTACATCAATATGGAAAGAGAGAAGTGGAAGCTGGACACATTGTGTGACTTATATGAAACCCTCACCATCACCCAGGCAGTCATCTTCATCAACACTCAAAGAAAGGTTGATTGGCTCACTGATAAGATGCACTCCCGAGACTTCACTGTCTCTGCCATGCATGGAGATATGGACCAAAAGGAACGAGATGTAATCATGTAATGTTCCTTAACATTGCTGCTTTCCCCAAGCACAGGACTCATGTACTGTTTAAAATTACCAAAAGGAATGGTTGAATGAATTATTCATTTTTTATAATCTATAGTGTGATATGTATGACTATTTATGAATCTACATATCTACCTCCATCTTTATGTGTTATATTGATATTGACATGTCTGTTTATATGTATCTTTCTGCAAGAGTATGAGCTGTTCAATTTTTTAACATGTCTAATTGTATAAGAATAACCTGTGCATTGTAGCATATTCATCATCCATGCCATGTGACCACAATATGCCAGTGTCACCCTTAATGTATTCTGACAATAAAAAAATACTCCCACCTCATACTCCAAATGCTCCGTAGCAGAGCAATTCTTTTTATTTGAGAGTCATTAGAATGCAGATATCATGATTGTATTATAGATTCCACATACTAAAGCTACATTTTAATATAATATTCTGTATTTGTTCTCACATGCCATATGCATTTTAAACTGCTTTATTGCATACATAAATACCAGAAAATACTTGTTTTATTTTATATGATCTCTTTGACCATAAATGATTCACCTAATCCAACCATAGGACAGAAATTCTATTTACCTTATCAGCTATTGGAATCCTCCTGGCAAATATAACCTCAGGGGAGTCTTATGAGAATTTTTAATAAATTAATTTCATGGTCATAAATAAAAAGAAAGCAAAGGGGAAGTTATAATATTGCTTTGTCTGGACATTTTTTAAAGTCTATATAATGTGAGACCAAAATAGCTCATGGGAGTAGTCATACTCTAAGGACTGAAGGGAAGAGTGTGAGAACTCTAATACATCAGTACTGGAGTTAGTTTTCTTCTGAAACTGTGTTATACAAGTAAACAACTTTCCTTTATTGTTTAAGCAAATCTGAGTTGGAGATTTTATTACAAAGGCATCTTATGTGATATGCTATATTTTTATTGAAGTCCAATAAATTTTAAAAAATGATCTTATTATTATTTCTAAAAATGTGTGAACATGTGTTATTTGCTCTTTCCCAAGTTAAAAATGTAATATAATTTTTTAAAAAAGAAAGAAATATTGACTTAGCAAAAATATCCCTAGTGAGGAAATTAAAGATATGTCTACTTACTGATAAGAGTTAATTAAATATTTTTGGTAGCCAGGTTAATGATTCAACACTGGGTGAACATTTAATGAATGCAGGAAAATTACTATGGAAAGTGTTAAATATAAACATTAGTCTGTTTTTTGTGTTATATCTAATTATGTTTTTATATTGCACATATGTGAGGGAAATTAATAATATTGACTTTTTATTAAATAGTTTTTCAAGTAAACTTGGGTACTCAGAAGTCCTAAGTGAATGCAACCAAAAGCAGGCTTCATTCCATGAGGAGGGAGGTAAATTAGGGAATATCAGGATCCAAAGTCACTGCTGGCTCACATTAACTGCTACCTTGTTGAAATTCCAGATTAAACATGAAACCTGAATAGTGAAAAAGCTGATAAGCATTAGAGAGTTATTTACATGGAATAAGAGATACTGAAAGGAATAGATACATCAAGTTATTCAATCAATATTATGTCTTGAAAACCTAAAACCTAACATGTTCCAGGAACTGTTATGAACCTGGGGACACAATCATAAGAATTAGATATTACTTATTCTCTCATAGAATTTACATTCTATGGGAGGAAAAAATCAGTAACTAGAACATGTTTTACATAGCAATTTGTTCTATATGCACATAAAGGAGTAATGGTGGGATAGGAACTACATGAATGTGAATAGAATGGTTAGTCGGAAAATAATATCTGAGAGATGACAGTTGTGTTGAATTCTGAAAAACGAGCATGGCCTCGCCATGGAGAGACATTTCTTGGAGAAGCATGATGCAGGCAGAAATATTCACAATTATAAAGGCACTGAGGGTAGACTAAGTTTGCCTTGGCAGCCAAAACATAGATGGCCAGCAAGACTAGGATATATTGAGCAAGTGAGATTGTGATTCCAGATGCCACTGAAGGTAAATTTGGCATGTGACTGAGAAAATGGTCATAATAAGGAGTTTGGGTAATATTCAAATTGTAAAAATAGAAAGCTATTGGAGATTTATTAGAAGTAGAGTGGCATATTTTTTTAAAAATATCAACCTTGGTGCTTAACTGGGGATCGTTAAAAAGTGATAATAGCTACATGAGTGCTAAAATCATTTGGAATATAATATAGGAAGTGAACAAATTCAGGATGTCTTTGGGAAATATCTATCAAAGAATTTTTCAAGGATATGATTTAGAGGAAGAGGAAAGGGAAGAAACAGAATGATTTTTAGATCGTGTGTGTGTGTGTGTGTGTGCGTGCATGCACGCATCTGGAAGTATGCAATTCCCATTATCAAAAATGGATAAAATAACAACAAAAACAACATGTGGGGGTATCAGGAGAATTTCAACTACTCTTTATTTTAAGTGTATCCATTTCTACATATAGTATAGTAATTATTCTCTTTCCAGAAAAGTCTATGAAGAAGATTGCTGATATAAAAAACCTTTCTCCACATGTCAATTATAATCAATCCACTATTCCTAACATGGGTCCAAGAATTTTAATTATCCCTAACATCCATCCATTAGTCTTAGGAAGAGATTTCCCCAGTTTACCTGGGCACATGGTTGCCCACCTAAAGTAGAGCTTATCATCCTCCCCTACAGCAACATGTGAAACTTCTAGGTTATCTCATTAAGGATACCCAGGAATGCATCCTCTCCCACCCTTCCTGCTGGTTATGAGATAACAAGACTGCTCCCTCGTACTCAGAGGGGGAAGCAAAATGTTGAAATCAGAGCCAGCCTGCCAGCTCACTAACCTTGGCTCATCAGATAACCTTTTGAAATTTAAGCTCCTTGAAGGCCCAGGACCCCTTTCTTCTATATTATTATTGGGGGGTGGGAGAGTAAACTTCCTGTTATTCAAACCATAATGTTTTTGAGAATGTGTTATTTTAACTTGCAATTTTACTAATAAATACATATTTCCTAGAAAATTATGCCTACAAATAACATTTGTGAAAGTTTTAATAAGCATATAAGATGGACATTTGGAGTGTGTGTGTGTGTGTGTGTGTGTGTGTGTGTGTGTGAAGTGCCAGAATGATATGAGCTACCAACTGAAAAATGGAGTAAAAAATAATTGTATCCATCCCCACTGGGTTAAATTGATACTGTGTGTGTATGTTGCTGAATGGGAAGGAATGTGAAATAATGTCTAAATGCCATAAGAATCATTGCTGTAATAAATGCTGCTTACAATAGAACTGGGATAAGGAAGTAGTACTATGTATGCAACAAGTTTTCAGAGCTTAATCTAAATTCAGAAATAAATGTCATAGTAAATCAATCGGGAGGTTAATGAGAACCAGAAAAAATTTGAATTAAGTGTTGGCATTTCTCTTTAAACCAAAGACTTCACATACTTTTGTCAGGATTCTGTTGCAAAATGCTTAAGATGCATTTTAGTGGCATTAGTGAGGATATAAAAGTCTAGGATAACTTCATGTTGCAAGTTGGATGCCCTGCAAGTTTTTGAATCCTATATATAATTCTTAAAGTGGGCATTTTACTTGCTTTTGCACAGCAGCCAAATAGGAAGCATGTTTGAATAAGCAAATTAAAAAAATGTATTCATTCTACATCCTCTGAAATAAAATGAAGCAGATGCAATATGCCCTCCTTATTTCACAAAAATAAATAGCAATTAATAACACTGTCATCTCATATTTTAAAAGTTTAATCAAAGTCACCAATTTCAACTTTATATCCAAGACAAATGAATAAGTTAGTAAGAGACCAATGGCCTATAAACACCCTAACAAAAATATATTTAATGCAAAGAAGTTTAATTTAGTTGAAGAATCATGAGAAATGTAGCTAAAACATTTTATTTGCATTATACTTCAGTTAAATATTAATATATCAGTGCCATGGTACTTTCCTGATGTGGAAATAAAAGGAGACAATCATAGATTTGGGTCTTCCTTCCTTAGTGTAAATTGTTTCCAGAAAGTGGCTGTTCAGTCAGTGACTACATTTTCCTAATCATGTCAGAAATGTGATAATTAATGACACAGTTAAGTCTGTCAAGAGGAAGGCAAAAATGAATAAAAAATTAAATACTACAAATTGAAAATTTTGAAATAATAGTCTTTTGAATTTATAGTTATAAGCAATGAATAAACTTTTTGCCTTGCAGATTTTCTGATTTATTGTATACTCTTTATAAAGAAAGAAGGCTGAAAGGAGAGAGGAAAGGGGAAAAGGGGAAAGTTAGAGGAAACGAAAGTAAAGAAAACCATCCTTTGGAAAAAGGAAAGTTGGAATATCACCGATAATTTGTTCCATTCTCTTGTTACTAAAAATTGGAATGATCAGACTACAGTGTTCAGGTGAGAAATGTTGCTAGTTTGAGCCACTGCTTCTGCCTTGCAAGTTCCAGTTATAGCTTCGAAGCAGCAAGGCTGGAATTGATGTCATAATACTTTAACATTTTCTTCCTACTCTACCCCCCAAACAACAACAAAACCTGTTTTTATTTTTCTCTCAATTTCCAAGTATACTTTTAGTCAGCTGGGTGAAGTGAAGTCTAGTACTTTGTTCATGCCATAACAGAGAAAAGCAGCAAAAGACTTTCTCCTCTGTGGAATCGGCCAGAATCTGGAGAACCAATTTGGAGCACTCCAGTGAGGACAACAATGTACTGATTATAGTTCAGCTATGGGGTTAGAGATTTGTGGACACTATGTATAGAATGATCTCTTTAATTTATCATTCAAACTATAATACTTTGGAGGTACCTTAATAATTAAATTAATAGAAGACAATTTCCCTGAGCTGGAGTCCTTAGTTGGCAGACTAGGAATCCACAGAATTCCAGGCCAGAAGAAGAAATTATGCCTAAGTATCCCCATGACATCAAGAGAAAAATCTTACATCTTTTATGTAGAAAATATCTAATATCTACAAAGAAAAATGAATACATTTTTTAAAAGGAAAGAAAAAAACTACTTAACATTATATTTTTCTTTTAGGCACTAAAAGATAAAAAAAAAAAAAGGCTGTATGTTCATGAGATTGCCAAGAAGTAAGCTCTGAAATAATCT
Source organism: Myotis brandtii (assembly GCF_000412655.1). Taxonomy (NCBI): domain Eukaryota; kingdom Metazoa; phylum Chordata; class Mammalia; order Chiroptera; family Vespertilionidae; genus Myotis; species Myotis brandtii. The sequence continues at coordinate 485,067 of NW_005369334.1, read as the reverse complement.
TCTTTTTGAGAACCAACTTGAAAGTATGAGAAATGTAGTAGGGATCTCTAGAAATATAGGAACAATGACTTATCTACATCTCAACTGATAGCTTGCTTTATGTTACAGTAAATTCTCACTTTGGTTTTGATTCTGGCCAACATTTCAGCCCCTCCACCTCCGCTGTTAGTTTGTAATCAGTATACAGACAGCAAACCCAATGTATTTTCTGCTTAAGTACCCTATATAATAAAAGCCCAGCGACCATAATGGCATAACGACTGGAACAACCGCTCAAACAGTCGCTATGAGGTGCATTGACCACCTCTTGATCCCTCCCCCCCGGCCCGCAGCTTCTGATCACAGCATGGCGAACAGGGAACCATGGAGAACCAGGTGGCTGGTGGCAGGGCGGGACTGGGGACTGGTGAGTGGGCAGAATGGCTGAACTCTTGGTCCCTTCCCCCAGCCCACAGGCTCTAATCACAGCATGGCAAAGGGGAACCACTAGGAACTGAGTGGGTGGTGGCGGGGCAGGACTGGGGGGAGGGACCAAGAGACTGGTGAGTGGGCAGAAGATGGCCCTGATCGCAGGCTAGGCCTTGGGACCCTATCCGTGCATGAAATTGTGTGCTGGGCCTCTAGTAAAAACTAATATGAATAGCCCTGTACATAAACTTATTATCTTAATTTCTCAAGCAATTTAATTCTGTATCAGGAGATGTTAATTATAAATCTTACTAATAACACCACAGGTTTTTCATATTTTTCTCTCACTTTGCAATCAATATATGCAATTAAAAGCCTGAATTTTTCTTCTATTTCATGCTCTTAAATACAGGTAACTTCATATGCATGATTTTTCTTTTTAGCATATTTACTCAATTTTATTTGGAAGCCTTGGTTAAAATATAGAATAAGCTTTTCAAGGTTTGTGTAATTTATTTCTAATTGTAACCTTAAACTATTTAATCACAAAATTCAGTAAAAAGCCAAGGACTGACAGATAACTAAAGCTGATGCAATATGCCCTCCTTATTTCACAAAAATAAATAGCAATTAATAACACTGTCATCTCATATTTTAAAAGTTTAATCAAAGTCACCAATTTCAACTTTATATCCAAGACAAATGAATAAGTTAGTAAGAGACCAATGGCCTATAAACACCCTAACAAAAATATATTTAATGCAAAGAAGTTTAATTTAGTTGAAGAATCATGAGAAATGTAGCTAAAACATTTTATTTGCATTATACTTCAGTTAAATATTAATATATCAGTGCCATGGTACTTTCCTGATGTGGAAATAAAAGGAGACAATCATAGATTTGGGTCTTCCTTCCTTAGTGTAAATTGTTTCCAGAAAGTGGCTGTTCAGTCAGTGCCTACATTTTCCTAATCATGTCAGAAATGTGATAATTAATGACACAGTTAAGTCTGTCAAGAGGAAGGCAAAAATGAATAAAAAATTAAATACTACAAATTGAAAATTTTGAAATAATAGTCTTTTGAATTTATAGTTATAAGCAATGAATAAACTTTTTGCCTTGCAGATTTTCTGATTTATTGTATACTCTTTATAAAGAAAGAAGGCTGAAAGGAGAGAGGAAAGGGGAAAAGGGGAAAGTTAGAGGAAACGAAAGTAAAGAAAACCATCCTTTGGAAAAAGGAAAGTTGGAATATCACCTATAATTTGTTCCATTCTCTTGTTACTAAAAATTGGAATGATCAGACTACAGTGTTCAGGTGAGAAATGTTGCTAGTTTGAGCCACTGCTTCTGCCTTGCAAGTTCCAGTTATAGCTTCGAAGCAGCAAGGCTGGAATTGATGTCATAATACTTTAACATTTTCTTCCTACTCTACCCCCCAAACAACAACAAAACCTGTTTTTATTTTTCTCTCAATTTCCAAGTATACTTTTAGTCAGCTGGGTGAAGTGAAGTCTAGTACTTTGTTCATGCCATAACAGAGAAAAGCAGCAAAAGACTTTCTCCTCTGTGGAATCGGCCAGAATCTGGAGAACCAATTTGGAGCACTCCAGTGAGGACAACAATGTACTGATTATAGTTCAGCTATGGGGTTAGAGATTTGTGGACACTATGTATAGAATGATCTCTTTAATTTATCATTCAAACTATAATACTTTGGAGGTACCTTAATAATTAAATTAATAGAAGACAATTTCCCTGAGCTGGAGTCCTTAGTTGGCAGACTAGGAATCCACAGAATTCCAGGCCAGAAGAAGAAATTATGCCTAAGTATCCCCATGACATCAAGAGAAAAATCTTACATCTTTTATGTAGAAAATATCTAATATCTACAAAGAAAAATGAATACATTTTTTAAAAGGAAAGAAAAAAACTACTTAACATTATATTTTTCTTTTAGGCACTAAAAGATAAAAAAAAAAAAAGGCTGTATGTTCATGAGATTGCCAAGAAGTAAGCTCTGAAATAATCTTCTTTTTGAGAACCAACTTGAAAGTATGAGAAATGTAGTAGGGATCTCTAGAAATATAGGAACAATGACTTATCTACATCTCAACTGATAGCTTGCTTTATGTTACAGTAAATTCTCACTTCGGTTTTGATTCTGGCCAACATTTCAGCCCCTCCACCTCCGCTGTTAGTTTGTAATCAGTATACAGACAGCAAACCCAATGTATTTTCTGCTTAAGTACCCTATATAATAAAAGCCCAGCGACCATAATGGCATAACGACTGGAACAACCACTCAAACAGTCGCTATGAGGTGCATTGACCACCTCTGGATCCCTCCCTCCTGCCCGCAGCTTCCGATCACAGCATGGCAAACAGGGAACCACAGGGAACCCGGTGGCTGGTGGCAGGGCGGGACTGGGGACTGGAGAGTGGGCAGAATGGCTGACCTCTTGGTCCCTTCCCCCAGCCCACAGGCTCTAATCACAGCATGGCAAATGGGGAACCACTAGGAACTGAGTGGGTGGTGGCTGGGCGGGACTGGGGACTGGTGAGTGGGCGGAAGATGGCCCTGATCGCAGGCTAGGCCTAGGGACCCTATCCATGCATGAAATTGTGTGCTGGGCCTCTAGTAAAAAATAATATGAATAGCCCTGTACATAAACTTAGTATTATCTTAATTTCTCAAGCAATTTAATTCTGCATCAGGAGATGTTAGTTATAAATCTTACTAATAACAACACAGGTTTTTTATATTTTTTTCTCACTTTGCAATCAATATATGCAATTAAAAGCCTCTGATAGCTTGCTTTATGTTACAGTAAATTCTCACTTCGGTTTTGATTCTGGCCAACATTTCAGCCCCTCCACCTCCGCTGTTAGTTTGTAATCAGTATACAGACAGCAAACCCAATGTATTTTCTGCTTAAGTACCCTATATAATAAAAGCCCAGCGACCATAATGGCATAACGACTGGAACAACCGCTCAAACAGTCGCTATGAGGTGCATTGACCACCTCTTGATCCCTCCCCCCCGGCCCGCAGCTTCTGATCACAGCATGGCGAACAGGGAACCATGGAGAACCAGGTGGCTGGTGGCAGGGCGGGACTGGGGACTGGTGAGTGGGCAGAATGGCTGAACTCTTGGTCCCTTCCCCCAGCCCACAGGCTCTAATCACAGCATGGCAAAGGGGAACCACTAGGAACTGAGTGGGTGGTGGCGGGGCAGGACTGGGGGGAGGGACCAAGAGACTGGTGAGTGGGCAGAAGATGGCCCTGATCGCAGGCTAGGCCTTGGGACCCTATCCGTGCATGAAATTGTGTGCTGGGCCTCTAGTAAAAACTAATATGAATAGCCCTGTACATAAACTTATTATCTTAATTTCTCAAGCAATTTAATTCTGTATCAGGAGATGTTAATTATAAATCTTACTAATAACACCACAGGTTTTTCATATTTTTCTCTCACTTTGCAATCAATATATGCAATTAAAAGCCTGAATTTTTCTTCTATTTCATGCTCTTAAATACAGGTAACTTCAGCATGATTTTTCTTTTTAGCATATTTACTCAATTTTATTTGGAAGCCTTGGTTAAAATATAGAATAAGCTTTTCAAGGTTTGTGTAATTTATTTCTAATTGTAACCTTAAACTATTTAATCACAAAATTCAGTAAAAAGCCAAGGACTGACAGATTTTCAACTAAAGCTATTCTAAAATATTTTATTTCATCTATGAACATGTTTCTCACCACTTACCCCACAATCTGCTGAATGCTATTTTTCTTACTTTCATATTTTGACAGGTTTTTTTGTATACTTTATGAAACTAAACAAGGTTGAGATTGAAAAAATCTATTATCATATTAGCTAACAATTTTTCCAAGCAGAATTGTGTATAAATGTCAACTGGTAATAAAATATGCTTGTTATGCATATGTAAGACTCAAGAAATAAAGAAAACACTACTAATAATTCAAAAATAAAATTATTGATAGAAAATGAATGAATTAATTAGATATAAAATAACATTTAAAATACTACAAAGTCATCTATGATTTGTATGATTTTGTAATATCTAAATATACCATTAATTTTATATAACTTAACATAGCAATTGTAATGGCTTCCATATATCTAGATAACTCTAATTTCAAGTAGAAGAGAGGCAATAGAAGTATTAGGGGAAAGAAAAAACAATTTTTGAAATAGCAATTTATTTTCTAAATGAAAAATATAAACTGCAACCTTACATTTGACATGAGTATATATCAAAATCTTCCCTCAAATGTGGACTGAAGCCTGAATTGTTACTTGCAGGCCTGATTATAGTGCAAAGAAAAACCAATAAAAATTGTAACACTATACTTGTTATAGGCCCTTTTCTCTAACTAGTATTGATTTTGAAATATTGTTAAAGATGACAGCTTGTAGGTATAAAACTATTGCTCCAAATATAGTACAAGTATTTTTCTCTAAGTGAACTAGTTAGCTATAATTTGCAGAAGTGATTTAATATGATTAATGAAATTAGAGGTAGTACTGATTCCTGTTCATTGTTATACTTGGCATATTAAAGATAGTTGTAAATGTGGTGGAAAATATTTTTATATGTGCTCAAGGAGAATGAACTCTGGCATGTAAAGTTTATTAAAATCAAGGTAATTGATATCACAGAGCACTGTACATGCCTAGGTTGATTCACAAACACCAACCTCTGCTAGGCAGTATATAACTGTAATTCATAAGGACAATTTTTATAACTTTAAATGCTTGAGGCACAATATACTCAATAGGTTAAAAAGTTTATTAAATCCGAAAGAACATTCATTGACAATATTATAATGACATGATTTCAATACCATATATTTTTAAAGAGAAATATTTTATTAAGGAATGCAGCTATTCTTTTAATAATCTCAAATTGCCTCTATTGAATTACTATATTACACGTAGTTGACAAATATATAAAATACTAGAGGCCCAGTGCACAAAAATTTGTGCACTCAGGGGGGTCCCTCAGCCCGGCCTATGCCCTCTTGCAGTCTAGGACCCCTCAGAGGATGTCCACCTACTGGCTTAGACCTGTTCCCTGGGGGATCGGGCCCAAGCTGGCAGTCAGGCATCCCTCTGGCAGCCCGGCAGCCCTCAGGGGATGTCCACTTACCAGCAGGGAGCAGACCTAAGCTGCAGGAGGACATCTTTAATGCTGCTGAGGAGGTGGGAGAGGCTCCCACCACCACCGCTGTACTGGCAGCCATCAGCCTGGCTTGTAGCTGAGCAGAGCTCCCCCTGTGGGAGCGCACTGAACACCAGGGGACAGCTCCTTCATTGAGGGCCTGCCCCCTGGTGGTCAGTGTGTGTCATAGTGCCCAGTCATTCTCAGTCTTTCTGCTGTTAGGGTCAATTTGCATATTACCCTCTTATTATATAGGATAGAGGCCTGGTGCATGGGTGGGGGCCAGCTGGTTTGCCCTGAAGGGTGTCCCGGATCAGGATGGAGGTTCTGCTTGGGTGCCTGGCCAGCCTGGATGAGGGGATGAGGGGTGTTTTCAGGCTGGTCAAGCTCCCCCCTCCCCAGTGGAGACCCTCACCCCATGGAGATTTGGCCAGGCTGGGTGAGGGGCCGATGGCTGTTTTCAGGATGGCCACATCCCCTTTAGGGTGGAGGGTCCCCACTGGGGTGCCTGGCCAGTCTGGGTGAAGGTTTGAGGGCTGTTTTCAGGCTGGGCAAGCCCCCCGGCGATGGAAGCTCCCAGCCTCTTCATTTTTTTTTTTATTCTGGGATTAATTTACCTTCTATAATTGAAATTTTGTAGCCTTGAGTGGAGCTCAGAGCTGGCCAGGGCTGGCGGGAAGCTTGGCTTCCTCCATCACTGGAGCAACCAAGCCTCCTGCTTGCTCCAGCTCCGTGGCTGCCAGCTGCCATCTTGGTTGGGTTAATTTGCATATAGTTGCTCTGATTGGCTGGTGGGCATGGCTTAAGGCATAGCAAAGGTATGGTCAATTTGCATGTTTGTCTCTTATTAGTGCAGATATTTTTATTTTGCTAATATTTTGTCTAAGAAAAAATAAAAAGTGACATATTTTTTTAAATATAAATGAGTAAAAAAGCATTGTCATGCATATATGTAACCAAAACAGCAAATAAAATTAATGACATATTAATTTGTAATTAATTTTTAAACTAAAACTTTTCTATAGTTAAAGAATTAGAGACATCATGGGTACATAGTGTAGATATGGACATCTTGTTACATTTCAGCCTCCTCTTTTTTTTCTTGTTTTATTCATGACAAGGTCAACTGAATACTAAATCAACATATCAAAGCCTATGTTTTCCAGCATTGTTGGTTCAGAGGCACAAATACAAATACAACATAGAACAGGTTAGGCCAACACGGAGAACAGACTAACATTTATATAACAATACTAAAACATTCTGTTTAATGTCATCATACTAATTTGGAGGAAACAACAATTCCAATGAGAAACTGTCCTGGAAATCAAGAACATATTTGATTATGAAGAGAACTATACTTGCTCTAAATACAAGATATACTATCTAGTAATAATGAAAGTATTTTTCCATATTTATGGCTATTAGCTTAAAAATATTTAATGGTCAAGAGATGCATTAAGTTTGAAGGAAACTTATTCCCCCATTTATTTATTAATTCTATTAGTATTTACTAAGGATCAGGAACTAAGACAAATAAAATAAGAATATTATCTGACATTTGTTCTTAACAAGAACACTCCATCTTTCATGTATCAAATACTTAATATTGACTAGTTGCATTCTCCTCTTAATTCAAGTATTAACTCAGTTTCAGGGTCATATGCTTTGGGAAACCTTCTCAGACTTCCCTGGGATGGGTTTGTGGTCTTCCAGAGTGATCAAAGAGTGGTATTCTCTGCACATCCTTAGAATAATAATCACTCTGTTGTCTAATTTTACTTAACTCTGCTATTGAATTGTCTAAACATTTAAGAGATGCCATTAGTTTCCATATTAGTATCCCACCATTTTAGTCCACTGTCAGTGCCTCTCAAATATAATGGACATATAAATCATGCTGGGAGCACATGAAAATGCAGATTCTGATTCAGTATTTCTGGATTATGGACTGCCATTCTGATTTCTATTTTGATGTTTATGATGTTGATCTGTGGACCACAATTTTAGTAACAAGGCAGTAGATGTTATTACATTATAAACCATTTGATGATTTACAAAGATGAGAGATAAAAAATGTTAATATTTAGTGGGTAAATAGAAAATAAAAGTGATTTATAAAAGATCCAAGAGTTTGATAAAGCCAAAGACCAATAGAAAATGGAGGATGTAAAGATGAAAAAGATCTGATGAGATTCAATAGAAATCTAGCTTACTCTATGTCTTATAGTTTGTGTAAACATCCTAAGAGTGAAATGGGTAGAATGCCACAACAGTAGAGTAAGTGTACTCTTTCAGTATCATGGAGCAAATATTTATTGAGCATCTACTAAGTGTCAAGGTGTTTTTGAAACATGTTTTGAACTAATACAATGAAATCTCTGTTCTCATGGGGTAACAATGGATAATAACAAGTAAATAAGCAAATATGTAATGTAATATTAGGCAGTAACACATGCTACTAAAATTTCAGCATAAAAATAAGAGAAAAAATGGAATAGCCACTTTATTTTTAATTGCTTTATTGAAATAAAATTCATAAACCATTGAGTACACCAATTTAAAGTATTTAATTCAATGGCTTTTAGTATATTCAGAGAGATGTATATCTATCATATTACCATCATCAATTTTAGAGCATCTTTATTTCTCCAAAAATGAATCCGATGCCATTAGTTGTTATGTTATCTAATGGGGGCCAGGCTCAAAGCAGGTCAGTCTCAGGCTGGCCTGTACTGTGTGGGTTCTTGGCTTCATGCAGAAAATATTTTACAACTTGGATCCAGGCGATTTTACTAGTAAAATTATTAAAACTGGAGATGAAGCAACAAAGGAAGGACTTAGGATAGAAGGGGCACCAGGAGAGAGCCTAGAGGTGCCCTGCTTTGGCTCCTAGAAATGTTATAGGAAAGAAGTGAGCCAAGTCTGGGCTGCTTTCGGCTCACTGGAAAGTCACAGAGAAGGGGACCTTAGCGTCAGGCTCAGGGAGTAAGATCAAGACAAGCTACTGCTACCCCCTTGCTCCCCTAGTTGTAAGTCTCATGGGAACCCTTAGAGGTTAGGAGAAAGGAAGTAAAAAGTTCATGCCCAAGAACAGGCATAGGCATGCTCCCGAGAGAGCCCACACTGGTATCCTTTGTCTTGAGGGTTTTTATTTCACTCTGTGGGCAAGAATCTGAGGAGAGTTTCAGTAGAATATTCATCCGTTTTCCAGGCATGTCCTTCAATATGCTAACAGTGGTCGGCAAACTGCAGCTCGCGAGCCACATGTGGCTCTTTGGCCCCTCGAGTGTGGCTCTTCCACAAAATACCTACTTCTGCGCATGGGCCACGAAGTTTCAATCGCACTGTACGTGCGCGTCCGCACGTGGTATTTTGTGGAAGAGCCACACTCAAAGGGCCAAAGAGCCGCGTGTGGCTCGTGAGCCACAGTTTGCCGACCACTATTAATACATCAAAATGAGTGTGCAGGGGAATTTTGGAATATTCTTTGGTTGGCTTTACCATTTTACTTTTATCTTTGGTCTGGCTCTAATTGGGTTTTTGTTATTTGTTCCCTGGATTTCCTTCTTCCTTGGGTTTGGCTGGCACAAATGACATGAAATGGGTCTCTGTCCTTTATCTCCTTGGCCAGGGTGATTTAAGCTATTTATTATCTGGTCAGAGAGGAAAGGTATAAACCATTTGTTCTCAAGTGTCTTTGGTTAGGGAAGATAAGGTCTTGCAATTCGCTAGCTGCCTGCAAATTGGTCAAATTGTTTAGCCTTATTTAATTAGCTTGTCTCAGTTTGCCCATTCCACTTGTCCAGGAATTTTCCTAGCTTATTACTACCCTGCCTCAGTTATCCTTATCTGCCTTCTCTCTAGGCAACGACTAATCTACTTTTTGTGAGGACAGACTTTTCTTTATAGGAAAGAGTGAGCAGACACCAGCATGAGATTAATTTGCTTTTCAAAGATCTAAATAACAGGTTTTCCCTGCTGGAGAAAGCACACGCAGAAAGACCTTGAACTGGATGCTAGTCTGATACCTTGTGATAACATCTAGGAAATCAGTGACTGGAATAGCGTGAGCAAGTGGAGCATCCGAGTCTGAAGTTTTGCAGGTAATCTGTGGGACACAGTGGGGAGTTTGTCATTGTAATAGAAAGAATGAGAATCTTTTGAATAAATTTGAACAAAAGGGCATGAGTTGTTTATTTGTTCACTGGACTTCATCTGTCTTTGGATTTAGCTGGCACTAATGGCACTAATTGGGTCTCTGTCCTCTACCTCCCTGCCCAAGGCAATTTAAGCTATTTATCATCTGGTCAGTTATTACTTTACAAATATGTTTGCCAACTCCATCCCAGGATATACTGTCATAGTAAAAAAATGCTGTTGCCTTAAACTAGAAGGGCAGTTGTGGAGATCTTCATACATATATTTACAATACATATATATGATAAATTTAAAGGTACAGACTATAAAATATTGAAGAAAAATATATATATATGTAGTTTTGTATTGGAGAAAATTGTCTACTGATCTGAGTATAGATTCTGGGAAGAACAGAGGGAATAAATGAAGATCCTAAGAGCAGTCTAGTTTAGGTATCAGCAACCCACAGCCAACCAACCAAATCAAGCCTAAAACCAGTTTTACAAAAACCCATGAACTACCAAGTGTTGTTATGTTTTTTAATAGTTGTTATATAAGAACAGTTGACCCTCATTACTCATGGATTCTGTTTTTGTAAATTTGTTGACATACTAAAATGTATCTGTAACACCAGAATTGATGCTGAAGGCACTTTAACAGTCATTTGCAGACCTGCACATGTACAGAGCAGCCAAAGGTACCAGTCACCCATGTGCATGTTCCCAGCTAAGGCTGAACAAGGTTACATTCTGACTTCTTGTTTCAAATATTGTTTAATTCCAAGTCTATTTAGTGGTACATTTTTGTGCATTTTGTGGGTGATTTCATCATTTAAATGGCCCATGGAGTAGTACTAATGTGCTGGTTAGTGTTTCAAAATACAAGAAGACTGTGTTGTATTTTATGGAGAAAACACATATTTCAGATAAGATCTGTTCGGGCATGAATTATAGTGCTGTTGGCTGTGAGTTCAATGTTAATGAATCAACAATATGCATTACATAAAGTTTCTTTAGACAGAAACACACATAAAACAAGTTCAAATATTGCATGATTGGTAAAACTGTTATGTTCAGAGGCTCACAGATGCCTAAACTTGTATTTCCTCTCGGAGCAGTGATTCAGTCATTGCTAATTCAGTGTCTGTGGAGACTGTATAGAATAAAACAACTGCAGATCATGAGAACTGCCCATAACTATACAGTACTCTCAGTTTGCCTCCTGACCAGCAAAGCCTAAAATAATTACCACTTGTTACTATACGAATATGTCTTTCAATCCTGTCCCAGGATATAGTTCATCAGTAAAAAAAAGACGCTGCCTTAAACTAGAGTGGTAGATGTGAAGATCTTGAGATGTTTATATGCTATATATCTATAATAATCTATAATAATAAAAGCATAATATTTTATTAGACCAGACCTTCCAGACGTCCTTCCAGACGACCTTCCGGACAAAGCCGGGACTGCGAGGGAAGCCTGGGTCCCAGGTGCCTGCAGGCGGCCAGAGGGACCGAGTCCCGCGAGTCCCGGGTGCCAGAGGGAAGCCGGTGCCAGCAGCCGGGGGAAGGAAGGCCTTCTCTTGCATGAATTTCGTGCATCAGGCCTCTAGTATATATACAATTATATGATAAATTAAAAGGTAGAAACTATAAAATGTTAAAGAACATGTATATTATATATGCTATACATAAATTCAAAAATTCAAAGATACATAGATATTGGTATTGGCAACTATCTTTTATGCACTTTCTCTAATTCATTAGATATTGCTATGATAATGTGTCATAATATTGTACTTCAGCCTAATTCTACCTATATTATTTATGTTATGGCTTACTATTGGTGCTGATGCAAGTGAACTAGCCATATACATATTCCTAATTTTTATTGAAAAAAAAAACATGTTTTGCTGACTGCCTTATAGTTACAATAGTCATTTTGTAACGTGGACAAGTTTTAAAATTTGCACAGTTACTCTGATTACTCTTCTTTAATTTATCTTAAGTTGTTGATACACACACTATCCTTGGCAAAAAAAGAAAAAGTTGCCCTTAGAAGATTAGTTAGTCACTTTAGAAGGAGATTGTAGGATGATTACAGTCACCAGAAGGTCCCAATCATTAGAAAAATTCACTCATTCATTTATTGATAGAGTTGTCATTATGTACTCACTTTGTAGTGGACTAACTGTCCAGAGATGAATTAACATGTTAGTAGTGGTAATGATGGGCTGATAGAATAATATTTGTAATGAAGTTTTGATAGGTCTTTATGATTGTCCTTGAGAAATATGTAAGAATAAGAAATCAAGATGACTCTCTCCTTTTTCTGAAAAGAAAAGTTGAAAAATGAAAATTATTTTGTCAAAATATACAATCTTGGAGAAAGTAACTTTCACAAAGTTTTATACATGTTTCTATCTGGTGTAATGTGGATATACTTGTCCAAAATTCAAGAGACAGTTTTAGAAAGGAGGTAAATATTTGGAAGATATCATAAATATGTATGAGGAACATATGTTGAGAGTCCATAAAAGGAATATGCAAAAGAATATATTTCCTACAAAAGGAGCAGGGACTAAATGATTTGGGATGGAGTTAATACTTGATAAATCATTAAATAATTTCCTTGAATTAATAACACATATTTATTGCTGACTTTTCAGAATTTTTTTGAGAATTTTATTATTAAAATAAACAATATTTTTTACCCCCGGAACCGCTGCAAACCTCGGAGGGAAAGCTGCCTTCCAACTGATGCCAGACACTCCCGCTTCTCCCGTTTGGGTCCGAGTCCCCAGCGATTCGCCCGTATCTGGAGCTCAGAGTCTGAGACTCCCCCCTGACCGAAAACGACAACCGCGCTCTCAGCCACCAGCCCGCTTTGCGCGCGCACCTCCGCACCTGAGTATTTTCCACACTGCGCCTCCTCTGAGCCTCGGTGTGCTGTTATTTTTCCTTCTAGTTGAAGAGTCTCTCCTCAGCCAGCCTTCCTGCGGTTCTGGGTGATGTCCGTTCCGTCTTTTAGTTGTATTTTTGAAGTGGTTGTTTGCGGCAGCAGTCTGCGGTGTTTACCTATGCCGCCATCTTGGTCTCCCAACAATATTTTTTTAAAAAAATTAATGTTGAGAAAATAAAATACATATTTGCCAGTGAAGGGGAAATGACTATGGGTATACAATAAAATGATAAAAAAGGCTTTACTATTTTATGAAGAAAGCAAATAATCTTGTAGTTGCCTATGGTTAGACTACTAAATCATCTTACTTTGATGCCTCATTTCGTCTCATAGTGTCCCAATCCAGTGCGTTAGAAAAACTCATTCGTTCATTTATTGACGGAGTTGTCATTGTGCTATCACTTTGTAGTGGTCTAAATGACCAGAGCTAAAGCACAGTTGAAGAGAAATTTTGTGATCTTTACCTTTTGAGTCATCTGAATCCCGGAAAAAATTTGCTGCATCATTAAATATTTAATTTAAAAAATGGAGCATGCTAATCCTGGACATATCTGTGTACTTCTAATACATTGCTTCTGCAAGTAATATCAGGAATAATATATGATGTTAAACAGGTGTTTTGTTTTTTTTCCAGAATATATAGCTACTAATTTTAGAATGCTGTTTTTTGAGTTAAATTCATAATATCAACATTGTATAGTAAGAAGTACATAGTAGCTAAACTAATCTCTCTTTCCACAATTCAGTTCAAAACATTATTTTGGCAATATTTTAAAATTCTCAAAAGCACCCAGTTTTTATTTTTCTTCAATGTTCACAGCCATCTTTATTTAGAGCGTATTTTGTTATCCTAGTAAACAGGATAATCAAAATTCTTTGTACTGTTTGATCAAAGATGCAGCACACATTAATGCGAAAAGTGGAACAGGATGAACAGGAAAAATACCTCCATCTGTGTTTTATTGTTGTCGATGTTATGTTCATTTTTTATTGTGTGAGATAATCTGAGACCCATCCAGTTATTGTTGTCGATGTTATGTTCATTTTTTATTGTGCGAGATAATCTGAAACCCATCCAGTCTTTTAAATCCTGACACACACACACACACACACACACACACACACACACACACACCTCGAAGAAGTATTTGATGAGGCTGGATGTATGGATATGAGGGAAAGAGATTGAGATCAGAGATCAGATTGGGGAAGGCAGGAAAACACACACAGTGTGGAAGCAACAACTTTCTATGGAGACTGAATGACACATTTTGCATGTTATTCTTGATTAATGAGAAAACTTTCAGAAACTGCTTTTGTTCCTTGTAACATCTCTAGTTTTGTACTGAAATTTAGATCTATTATCCAGTAATTTCAATAATTACTTTCCAAGCATTTAGCAATTCATCACAATGTTCTACGTGTTCCCTCCTAAATTCACTCATTATGAGTCTGATTTTGTTTAATTTATTCTCTAACATTTCATTAAAATAAATTAAATTATATGTTCTCATTAAAATAAAATGAGAACCATTATCATGAGATTTATAAAAGAACATTTTCTAATTTCTTCAATAGTTTTATTTATTAATATTTTCATACCATTTTCCTTAATGCTATTATTTTTACTAGAAGTATCTATCTTTTTATTACTTTATAACATCTTATCATAAATAGTTACCAAAACACTTACCAATACATTAAAAGTTCCACTTTCTTTTAATATTTTTCATCATAGATACTTAATTTTAAAATTTTAAGTAGCCTCTTCACTCAAAACAATAATGCAATCTATTTTTGTGTATTTTAACATCTTTTAATTATCAACATGCACATCCAAGAAACTCTTCTGTTTTAATTTGATAATGTTCTTAATACCAGATTTACATCCTAATTTATTCAGTACACATATTCTGAAAACTAGAACTAAGGACAAATGTATCTCCTATTAGAATTTTAAAGAGTTGTAATCACTTCCAAAGTTTTTAAAAAAATGTTGGTGTGTGTGTGTGTGCGTGAATGTGGAGAACTTCAGCCAGTGACAGTGTTATATTTATAATCATTTAATGATTTAAGAAGAGACTGAAAGTTGTTTTACTGCTAAAATGAAACTGATATTTATATTAGAAATTTCACTCATTAACAAAACATCTTTTATATTCTCAAACTGATTATCATTACCATATTTAAACTTTCCATAAAAAATTATAAAGAAGAGGAGATGTATTTGGGGAGCAGTAAGAGGAGATATACCAATCAAAATCAAAGCAGAAATAAATGTAAACTTTTTTAAAAAAGAAAAAGTAATAATAGATATTAGACTTTTATTTTACTTAGTGAATGAGGAAATTTTATTCATGAGAATATTAGAGACAGTACATTTGACTAATTTTAATGTTCACTGTATTAAAATAATCTAAGTATTATTTTTATGGAAGATATTAAAATAACTATGTAACGTGGTTCCTTAATTTTTTTAATTTTAAGTATAACTTACATTGTTTATAACATTGAGGTATTTTTCCAATTCAGAAATAAGAAATGCTGTGGCTATGTTCAGGGAAGAGTTTCTGGGTGTGTTGTTGTTGGCTTTAGTAGATAGAAGGTAGAAAAAAAGATACTGTGAAATAATCATACATCATTGAGAAGGAAGTTAAGAAATAGATGAATTTATTTACTCTATCTAAACTCCTTAGTACTTGATAGAAGCCAGGTCTTGCACTAAGTTCTAGTGGAACTTTATCCAAATAATATTTTACAATTATCAACATGCACATCCAAAAAAAATATTTCAATTTTGCAAGTTGTGGTAGAGACATTAGGTTGCCAACCCAATAGACATTTCTACTTGTATTGTTAATAAGAGGATTCAGGACTTGCTCATGTTTGGTGCTCCAAGAGAATATAAGTCTCTGTGATCCCTAGTACAAAGTCTACTCCTCTTTGACCAGTGGTTGGCAAACCGCGGCTCGCGAGCCACATGCGGCTCTTTGGCCCCTTGAATGTGTACAGTGCTATTGAAACTTTGTGGCCCATTCGCAGAAGTCAGTTTTCAGAAAGGAGATAGACGAAACAAGTATACAAGACGAGTGTGGATGGGAGAGTTGGAAGGGGTCGACCTCAGCGAACGTCCCTCAATCAGATTGAGGACGTTTTTAGCAAAGACCAGCTTAGGAGTACCCTAATTAAGTTAATAACAATGTACCTACCTGTATAGTTTAAGTTTAAAAAATTTGGCTCTCAAAAGAAATTTCAATTGTTGTACTGTTGGTATTTGGCTCTGTTGACTAGTGAGTTTGCTGACCACCGTCTTTGATGGAAATGTATAATGATATACATGTGAAGCAAACCTGAAAAATGGCAGAGGAAGATGATGCTGATGTGGGACCTTCAGGAAGAAAAAAGAGGTTTTATTATAATACAAATAGTGCAACTTACAAAGAAAAATTATTCCCCTTCTCTTGCCTTTGTTGGGGGACATGCAACTTAAAGCTGTGGCAGCTATCTTAAATTCAGAAAAGATAAATCTGAGAATAGAAGAATGGACAGCTAAAAAGTTGCCTCATTTCCAAAATTATTATTAAATAAAATATACTATGTACTCATTATCAAAGGCACATGTATTTAAGAGTTTGGTTATTTACAGACAAATTATTCTGACTGAAGTAAGTATATCATGCAAATGTACTTTTGCAGCCCAAAATGTTAATACCATTAGGCATTGCTTCCAGTTCTACAAGTTTTATTCATAACTAGGGGATTTAAAGCCATTTACTCCTTTTTCAGAGATATTTTTAATGCTTAGTTCAAGCACCAACTGACCAACATAATGGGTAAATTATACCTCATGGAACTTGATTCAAAATAATTATGGTTTTCTAGGTCAAATGAGAGGTAATAGGTAATAATTATCTCTCATTTCCCCAAATTTAATTGGAAATGTGAATACTTAATGCTGCTAATTATAATGACTGGGTTAAAAAATTTTGTCTTAACATCTTTTAGCCTAAAATTTGATCTCTTTTTGTTAATTTCTGCTCTCTTTCTCATGGGCAAAGTACATGGCATTCACACAATTTTCAAAAATGTGTGAAATTTTGTTTAAAACCATGTTTTCTTAAAATGTTAATATATATGTGTATTTTTTACATTATAAATTCAAAGTGATACTATGAAACTTCTCATAAATCAACTTATTAATAAAGAAGGTTTAATGTGATCAAGAGTAATTTTCACCTTGGTGTCACAAACGTGCTTCCATTTAAAAATAATCTGTTTCCAAAAGCCCATTCCTTTTTTTGTTCTGTGACCTTGTGAATAACACTGCCATTTTCCCAGTCATAACCTACAGAAAATTAGAAGCCAATTTGAATATGATTTTTTCTTTCAATCACAAACTGCCTAAATAGTCATGTTCAATAGGTTTTGCTGCCTTAATATCTCTCATATCCTTCCTCCCATTCTCTTCCCATGGATAGCAAATACTTCCTGAGTGTATTATTTCTCACATATATTATTGTAATAATTTTCTAAATTATCTCCTAACTTCGAGTTTATGCCTCTCAAGTTGATCTCCCTAAATAATGCCATGTGATTCCTCTAAAATGTTAATCTGACCATTAGATTATTTGGCTGAAAATACGCTAATAACTTTTAGAATAGTTTTGGGATACTTGAGCTTAGCAATTAAAGTTCTTCATAGCCTGGTCCTTAGTTACATTCTGCCTTGTCCCTCCACACTGAACTCTGATAATAGCAACTGCTGAATCCCCAGCCTGCGTCAGGATGTTTTATATTACCAAGAGTTTGCACATTCTGTCTTCTCTGTTTTGACTGATTTTCTATCCTCTCTATATAGCTGTCTCCTTCTGATAATTCATAACTGAGCTCCAAAAAAACCGTTTCTGTGAACTTTTCTCTGACATCCCAATAGGATAGCTTATTTATTTAATGTTACCATAACAACTTGTGTACATAATTCCTTACATTAGTCAACTTTTATGCCTGCTGTGCCAGCATGCTACTTAGAATATAGAAGGCACACAATAAATGCACGCTGAATACATAACTATAAGGATGAACACTTTACTACCTTGATTTATTCTTATCTTTTCTGTGTGTCATAGATGCTGCTGTTTTAAAAAGCAATTTACAACTGCTTTTATACACCTGTCGTTCAAAATTGTTCATATGGGAAAATATTTGCCAACCAGTGTTGAAGGTAAATACAAAATAAAACAAATGACACTGCAAGTACAAAACAAAACGCCACACGTTCTGTAATTTTGACTATTTTCAGACACACTGCAGAGCTTTCTTTTTCTATTATAAAATTTACTTATATTTTCTACAATGTCAAAATATTTCTTGTTCTAAAAACACACTACATCTTCCTAAACAATGTATTCTATATGATGCACATATTTAAATCAGTTTCAAACGTGTCAAGAAAATAGTTATGCTATAACACTAGTCTTAGGAATATATTCACATTTCATTTTTAGTATTATGAAATCTAGAGGCCCATAAGGAGATTCAAAAGCTTATCATATGAGTTATAACCATGTATCTCTAGTCTCAGTATAAGACAAAGGAGGTAAAAAGTATTCCCTTGTTCTGTCAATTATTATTTCTGATCTAAAGATAAGTTAGACAAAATGTGTTTTGATGGCTTGAATTTTTCCTCTAAGTATTAACATAAATCCTTACTTAATACATAAAGTTAATGCCACATTACTTTAAAACTATGATAGAGAAAGCATAACAAAAGTTTCTGAGACTAGTACACATGATATTTTTATCATTGTAGTTTGTCACATTCTAAATGTTAATATGAATCACATAAAATAGCATTACATCAAAAGAATTTATATAGGGTGTCCCCCCAAAATGTATACACACACATGGAATAATTATAAAGTCCTTGTTTATTATAATACATTTCATTTTAAAAATTGAGTTATTAGCTACTAAAGTGTGTATATATATTTTGAATACCTTGTATATACATTTTTATTAATAATTAGGATCTATTATGTTCATTGTATTTCTTAATAAGAATATTTCCTCACATTTTTATATCTTTTGCAATTAAAGTTTATTAGATTCTGCATCACAAAATAAAATTTCATTTTAATAAAATAAATTCCATGTCCCTAGCTGGTTTGGCTTAGTGGATAGAGCATCAACCTGTGGTCTGAAGGGTCCTGGATTCGATTCTAGTCAAGGCACATGCCCAGGTTGCAGGCTCAATCCCCAGTAGGGGGAGTGCATGAGCAACTGATCAATAATTCTTTCTCATCATTGATATTTCTATCTCTCCCTCTCCCTTTCTCTCTGACATCAATAAAAATATTAATAAATAAATTCCATGAACAAAAGTACTTATGTCAGTATGCAATTTCAACATGACAAGTGAAAATTGATAGAATTCAGGAGCAAAATATAATTTATACATGACATGAAAAATAAGTTAAAATAGAATAGCAATTTATTTGAAACACAGGTAAAGAAAAAAATGATGGAAATTTATCATATTATAGTCATAAAAAAATGACCTTTGATACATTTAAAGATTTGACACTAAACTATCTGAATCATTCTTTACTAGTCAAAGTCATACAAATGTGCTACATCTAGTTTTTAATAACATCCTTTATAAATTCACTTAAACATATTGGACATACAAAGTTTAAAGTAGTAGTCAATAGAATTGTGAAGGATGGAAAATGAGAGTTAGCATAGAGTAACAAACAATAAAGCTAAGATTAAATCATTGTGTTTTTGTGTGTGTGTGTGTTTTGTTTGTTTATTTCTTTAAAAATGAGCATTCTCTAACCACTCTCCATTTTCATATAAGTGAACAATAGGGAAGGAAGAAGGAAATAATTTGGTTAGACATTATTGCAGAGTGTTTGTTATTTTGCTTTTTGCATTATAAACATGTTATATTTGGGGAAGCTTTGAATGTCTGTTTCTGGTAATCTTAGGGGGGGAACAACACATTTTTTCTGGATGACATTTATTTTTGCCTGTTGTAAAAGAGTGGCTTCTTTCTTTAATTCATTTAAAACAAACAAACAAACAAACAAAAAACAAAAACTAAACATTATCTGATTTTCAGTTATGTATTAGCAATTCTCTAAGGCTTTAGAAATAAAGAAAAAATACATGGCTTCTGACACTAAGGTGCTTACAATTTGTTGAGATATTACAATATAGGATGGTAATTGGCTTAATGATAGTGTGCCTTAAAGTGCTATTTGAAAACAGAAGATGCCTCTAAATGTCATTATACTTTCCAGAAAAAAAAAAAACACAAACAAACAAACAAAAAACCCTTGCAAGTAAGATGAAATGAAACCAACCAACTTTAAAAGAAGCACAGGGATCTTCCATGAGAGAGAAAATCATTGCAGGTCAAAGGCCTGCTACATGCAAAAGTAGCAGAAGGGTTTTCAGGTTAAAAGATTGTATTATAGTGGCACCCGGATGCAAATGGCAGGTAGAGGAGGCTGGGAAACTTGAGTTCAGCCCCATCTGGAATAGATAATTATTCAATTAAAAAGAGTTCAGAGTTTATCCAGTTGTTAGGTTGTTTTAGAACATAAAATTACATGGGAGCTTTTTGCATTTCAGAGACATAACTCTGACCTTGGGATACATGGCTTGAAAAGGATAGAGGGTAAGAGAGAATAATAAAAAAAAGCCATAGCAGAAAACTAGTGAGGGGATCGATGCCACATCTAAGACACACAGGTGAGGGTCCAAGAAGCGGAGGGCACTAGAGAAAGTTAAGAATTAGATTATTCCCATTTTACTAGTACTCTTAAAAATTACATGCTCGCCCTACCTGGTTTAGCTCAGTGAATAGAGTGTCAGCCTGCAGAATAAAGAGTCCCAGGTTCAATTCCAGTCAAGGGCACATGCCTGGGTTTCAGGCTTGATCACCAGTGGGGGGTGTGCAGGAGGCAGCCAATCAGTGATTCTGTCTCATCATTGATGGTTCTCTCTCCCTCTTCCTTCCTCTCTGAAATCAATAAAATATTTTTAAAAATTACATGATAGATGATATATATATATCCTATATAGTAAAAGAGAAACATGCAAATTAACAGTCCCTCCACTATGCTCAAGCCATGCCCACAAGCCACGCCCATCAGCCAATCAGGAGTGAGTATGCAAATTAAACCAACTAACATGGCGGAGGCCACTGAGCTGGAGCGAGCAGGAAGTTTGGGTTGCACCTGGCGATGGAGGAAGCCAAGCTTCCCGCCTGCCCTGGCCGGCCTGGGCTCTGCTCAAGGCTACAAAGTTTCAATTATAGAAGACAAATAAATCCCAGAAAAAAAAGAAAAAAGAAAAATCAACAAATCAACAAAGTGCTTCTGAGGATGTGGAGAAAAGGAAACTCTAGCACACTGTTGTTGGGTATGTAGACTGGTGCAGCTAATTTGGAAAACAGTATGAATGTTACTCAAAAAATTAAAAATATGGAACTGCCATTTGACCCAGTGATCCCACTTCTAGAAATATATCCTAAGAATCCTGAAACACCAATCATAAAGAATATATGCACCTCTCTGTTCATAGCAGCATCCTATATAAAAAAGGGTAATATGCAAATTGACCTTAACAGCAGAACAACTGGGAATCACTGGTCACTATGACACACACTGACCACCAGGGGGCAGACGCTCAATGCAGGAGCTGCCCCCTGGTGGTCAGTGTGCTCCCACAGGGGGAGATCTGCTCAGCCACAAGCCAGGCTGACAGCTGCCAGCACAACGGTGATGGTGGGAGCCTCTCCCGCCTCTTCAGCAGCGCTAAGGAAGTCCAACTGCAGCTTAGGCCTGCTCCCCGCTGGCAAGTGGATATCCCCCAAGGGCTTCCGTGCTGCCAGAAGGATGTCTGACTGTCAGCTTAGGCCCAATCCCCCAGGGTCTCTAGTATACATATATATATAAAAGCCTAAGCGACTGTACGACCAGTTGACCCAATGACTGGTCACTTAGACTTATATGCATGAGCTGCCCCCTGGTGGTTAGTGTGCTCCTACAGCCAACCTCCTGTGGTTCCTCCCCCTGGCCAGCTGGCCCCAATAAGCCCCAAATGGCCCTGATCACCAGCCAGGCCGAGGGACCCCACCTGTGTATGAATTTGTGCACCAGGCTTCTAGAATACTATAAAAGAAAGCAACTATGATTGGAAAACATTGAAGACCAGGGGATGATAATGCTAAACTTTATGTGAACCTTGAACTCCTAGAACAGTGATGGCGAACCTTTGACACGCGAATTCATTTTTTTGGTTGATTTTTCTTTGTTAAATGGCATTTAAATATATAAAATAAATATCAAAAATATAAGTCTTTGTTTTACTATGGTTGCAAATATCAAAAAATGTCTATATGTGACACGGCACCAGAGTTAAGTTAGGGTTTTTCAAAATGCTGACACGCTGAGCTCAAAAGGTTCACCATCACTGTCCTAGAATATAGCAACTGTTAAGAGATTCCTCCACCCTTCTGGAAAAAGGCCTACTACAAAAAGAATCAATTTTATGTGGTTTAGATCAGATGAATAAATGTCTATCCCCAGCCCTGTCCCTGTTTTTGCCTCATACATTACTGTTTGTCCTCAGTGACCCATCAGGAAAAGCATGTCCACTATTATGACCTACCGAAATTTAGTTGTAATTTGATTCTTCTAGTTTTCAGAAATGTGACTCATTATCAGTTCAAGCAAGCCATGGATGTGGAACAACCCTTTCCTACTGGCTCCTCCCTAGAATAGCCA
Source organism: Myotis brandtii (assembly GCF_000412655.1). Classification (NCBI taxonomy): domain Eukaryota; kingdom Metazoa; phylum Chordata; class Mammalia; order Chiroptera; family Vespertilionidae; genus Myotis; species Myotis brandtii. Next base: position 462,573 of record NW_005369334.1, on the reverse strand, counting down.
GACACAAAGAGAGATCAGTTGTCTGATCCTGGTTCTTTCTGGCCTTCTTTATTGCTCCCTGTTATAGGCAGTTAGACAGACATGGACAGAGTAAAGATGATGTGCCAGGCATAGAAACTCACCAAAAAGCCCTGGGTGCCTAACAAGGGGCAAAATGGGAAAACAACAACCTCACCCCCTATCCTCTCCTAGCATATCACTGATCATGTGGTTTGGACCCCTGGTCTTTCATATCACTGGTCATCACTTTTTCTCCCTAAAGATAACATCTAGGCCCCAGTCATATTTCAGTTCCAGTCCCAGAAAAGCATCAAAACCAGACGAGTGATACCATAGCTGCCTCAAGATCAGATGCCTTGACTAATAACCCTGGTGCTGACCAATCAGTGGAACCAGAACCCTGAAAGAGCACACCTTATTGAGGCATTTCTGTCTATAAATTAACTACATTAAAGCCATTATCCATTAGAAATGTTTTTGTTAACAATTTTGGAAGGCTCATGGATATCCTATTGAGACCCTCCTCTGAGACCTCCCCTAAGATTTCCACCTGCAAGAGAGAGATAAATACTCTCAGGATGAAGGATCAAGTGTGTGCTTTCCCCCAGGGGAGTATATACACACCATTGCCTTCCCCCTTCTTCCCTTTAAGGGACCCCATGAGTCTTGCAACCAGGCGAGCAATGGGCAGTGGCAGCTCATCCCAAACTAAACCCCTGAATCTGTCTCCAAGGCCCACTTTTCTCTGACTACTCAGTCCAAGGCAACCCAGCCTAGGCTTTCTTGTTACATTTTCTATGTACCTGCCTTGTTTCACTGTCTTAAGTATCATTTTTGCTGAGGCCAATAAATTCTTACTTACTTTGCTACACTCTCTTGATTGAAGTCTTTCCTTTAAGAAGACATGAACCGAGGTCTTGTCTTCTCACTGCTAACACCCCACATTAAGAAAAAAAAAAGGAAGAAAGAAGGAAAAAATTTAACCTTAAAGAAACTGACTGTAAATCTGATGGTTAGAGGGTTTTTCCTGTTGCCATAGCCCTTTTTTCCAAGTTAGCAATAATCTTTCAATTAAAGTCTTCTCTACCTGAGTATGGATTTTTTGTTTTATTTGACATGGAAGAACAGGATGCTTACCGAGGCATTTCTACCTATACAATAACTACATATACACTATTATCCATTAGAAATGATTTTGTTAACAATTTAGGTTAACACTATGGAAAGAGGCAAAGGAAAGAAAAATTGGTCTATATAAATATGTTTGTAATTAATTGCTATATTTAGTGCAATCTAAGATATGAATGCTCATTTTAAATGCCAGCTTAAGCATATGGAGGAAAATAATCTAAGTAGATTACTTCTTGGACATTCCAGTCATTCCTTATTAGTTCCCTGATTCAGGTTAAGATTCAAACAGTGAGAACTGATTCAACAGGGTGATGACTCTCAACTCTTCCCCAGGGCGAAATCCATTTAATCTGGCCTGACTACACCTGACCAGGAGTGAATTCTCACTGAGGTGCAAATTCATTTCTATCTAATAAAGTGGCTACCAGCAAACCTCTGGGGAAGCAGCCACTGATCCAGTTGAGGTATTTAAATTCAGTTTTTTAAGACAATTAAAAAAATTTCAGAAACGAAGCAATATTGCTGGGATAACCTTCAGGTTACATTGCCTATGGAAAATATATGCTATTATGACTTGGCTTAGGTGAAGGTCTGGCTATACAATATGGAGGTACTTGGAGACTGTAGTCTATCAGACTCATGCCCCTCAGTTACAATTAAATTTCTAAAAAATACATATATCTTAGGTGAAGCACCTTCACTGCTCCATTACAGAGTTTGCCCTTTAAATTGTTGCCTTCCTAGGGATTGCTTTCACATGAAGTGATTGCAAAGGAATATTTCATTATCGAGCAGTATATATATTTTGACACTTCAAATAGTTTTCACTGGCTTCTAAGGGGCCTAGTGCCATAAAATCTGTCTTGTTTGGAGTGATAAGCTTCTGTGAACTCTATGTCATTGTTTGCTATACTATTTTATTGCACATAATTGTCAACATATATGAAAAAGTAGCTTTGGAAGTACGAAGGCCCATCATCTTTCATTGTGCACTACAAGAATGTGGCAGCTATAATATAGTTGTGGGGGCAGGTCACTAGTAGCCTTTAAAATGGATTCATAAAATGGCTAATTATATCAAAATTAGTTAATATGATAAAATTCGAAATAGTTTTGTGTGTGTTTTTTTTAACAGCCCTGATACCTGGAAATTAAGTGATGAAAACTGTTTAAATGACACATTCCCAAGGACTGTGTATTGTAAAATATTTCCCAAGATTAAGTAAAATGTATTCTACTAAAATATATTCCAAATTTTCACCTTAACTCATGCTAATAAAATGATTTTGAATTCAGCATCTAATAGACAATTAGCTTAGACAATTACCTAAAAGTTGGAATATAGTTATTATTCCGTTTTAATGAAAGCAATAAGAAAGAGTTGCTAACACTTAGCCATGCAGTTGATTTCTTTTAATAATTGTACCAGAACTCATCAGCAACATGATATAATTGGTGACATAATGATAATTAATCCTGTTAAAGTTGTGTGTATCAGTAATTGTATTACACAGCTGTGTGAGAAATAATTTCAGCAGAGAATAATCTCCAGTTTATGTGGAAAATAAAACAGCTAAAAGCTAAAAGCTGGATCTGCTGCAGGTGCATATTAAAAAGATAAAATAAAAAAAAATAGCAGAAAAATAGAAACCAAGGACTAACTCCCACAAAAGTCTAACAGGATTTTCTGGTTTAAAAGTTTGCAGATGTTGGCCCTGGCCAGGCGGCTTGGTTGTTTAGAGTAAATGTCCTGATAAGACAAGTTCTAGTGGACAAAGTTCTATCCCCAGTCAGGGCATACACAAGAAGCAACCAATGAATGCACAAATAAGTGAAACAACAAATTGATGTTTCTCTCTCTCTTAAAAAGAATTTCAGATATTCATTTTTTACACTTGGGTCAAAGTATGAATGTTATTTCCATCAAGGCAGAGGTATATTTAACCACTATAAGGTATATTTGATAAAATAAGATTAATAATAACTATAATAACAAAATATTAACAAAGGTATGGGATGTAATAGGCAGTCTTCTAAGAAATAATCTTATTTACTTCTCAATGAACCATGAGATAATATGAATATTTTCTGCATTTTGCAGATAAGGAAACCAAGGCTTAAATAGGTTAGACAAATTTTTCAAGGTAATAAATTAAGTATGGGAACCAACTTTGAAAAGAGTTATTATAACCACTAATCTGGACTCCTAACAATGACACTGTTTTTTTGCCAGAGTCCAAAAATCCAATACCCAGGATTCTCTACTGTCACCTCTCTACTTCCATAGATATCTCTTTTGTTCATGAAAACAAGATGGAACTTGAAAGCAACCCAGGTGTCCTTCACTACATAAATGTATAAATAATCTATGGTACATCTAACAATGCACTATGATTAGCACTAAAAAGAAATAAGCTGTCAAGTCATGAAAAACATAGAGGAAGCTTAAATGCTCAATACTAAATGAAATAAGCAAATCTAAAGAGGATAATATTGTAGTATTTTAACTGTAGTACCCTTTGGGAAAGAAAAAAAAAACTATCCTATATAATAAAGAACTAATATGCTAATTATACTGAACAGCCGAACGACCATCCGAATGACCTTCCAGATGAAGCCGAGGCTGCGAGGGCTGAGCCCCTTGCATGAATTTCATGCATTGGGCCTCTAGTAGAGACAATAAAAAAATCAGTGGTGGCCAAGGGTTAGGGTTTGGGATAGGGATGAGTAAACAAAGAGAAGATTTTTAGGGCAGTAAATACATGTTGTATGATATTATTATCATGAATACATATCATTATACTACAATCAAAACTTATAGATATACAACCCAAAGAATGAACTCTAATGTAGCCTATAGACTTTAGGTAATTATGATGCACCACTGTAGGTTCATCAATTACAACAAATGTACCACTCTTCAGGGGGATGTGGACAATGGGGAATTGGTGCATATGTCTGGGCAGAGGGTATATGGGAAATCTCTGTGCCTTCCTCTCAATTTTGCCAAGAACCTAAAACTGCAAAAAAAAGTCTTTTACTTAAGAAAATACCAGTTTGCTGTAGAACAGTATGCTGTGCTACACTGGTAGCATCCTCCTACATGTTTACTGTGTCTGTATTGCCTCATTTTTTCTTGTACTTGATTTGATCTCAGATTGCTTTGTTCACCATGGCTCCTAGGCATACACATTTCACCGCTAATGTCGCCAATAAGAAGCCACATTCAGTAACTGACCTAGAAACAAAATTAGAAGTGATTAAATACTACAAAAGTAGAAAATCAGGAATGCTTATTGCTTGCCTGTCAGGCATGTCCAATTCCACCATAGCTATGATCTGAAAGAGTAAAAACAAAGTAACAAAACCTGTTAAAGGATCTGCTTCATTGAAGGCATTGAGACTAAAAAATTTAAGAAGAGACTATATCAGACATGGAGAAACTTCTAAGGACTTGGATTGAAGATAAGATATAGAACTGCAGTTCTCTTAGCACCATTACAACCACAGCAAAGCAAAAACTTTGTTAGCGATATTAAAAGAAAAGGCTAGACACAGTTAAAATGTTGAATATACTGCTAGCTCTGGGTGGGTTAAACAATTCAAGAATATTTGACTTGTGATATAATATGAAAGTAAATGGTGAGTCTGTTAGGGCTGATGTGAAGGCAGCTGAAGAATTTTTGGAAACTCTAGATAAGCTGATTGTGAAGATAAATTACTTGTTAGAGTAAATATTCAATATGGATAAAACCCCCCTATTCTGGAAACATATGACTGAAAAGACTTTCATTAATAAGGAGGCTAAGTCAATATCATACTTCATGTCTTTTAAGATGAGATAATAGTCTTGCCTAGGAGCAATGTTTCAGGTTACAAACTGAAATTCTTTGTGATCTGGCACAGTGAGGATGCCAGGGCCTTCAAGCCTATCAATAACCACATACTGCCAGGGTACTATATGATCAATAAGAGAATAAGAAGTCATCAATGACCCAGCTCCTCTTCTAAGATGCCTCTTGAATTGCTATGCCAACAGAATAGAAAAGTTCTATTTAGAGAATAATATACCTTTAAAGATTTTGATTCCTGTTGACAATGTTCTCAGATACCCTCCTTTAAATTATGATCTTCATCTCTATATCAAAGTGATCTTTCTCACTACAAACACCACCCCTTCGACCCAACCTATGGATGAAGGATTTGGAACAGCTTTTAAAGGACTACTACTTGAGGGTGACCTTTACCCAGCTAGGGTAACTCAGAAAGACACTGAGAAGACACTGATATAGTTCTAGTAGGATTACAATATTTCTGAATCAGGAACCTTTGTTAGTTTTGGGGTGATGTCAAGAGTATATGAATGGCATCTGGAAGAAGACACTCAAGAGATCCATCAGTGACTTCAAAAGATTCGCCACGGATGATGAAGTTGCAAAAATCAACAAGGCTGTAGCTGATATGGCAAAACATTGAAAACCTCCTAGATGTGGTTCCTGAAGAATTGATTATATATGAGTTTTTAAAACTGGAACAGGAACACATAACGGAAGAAAAGTCAAGGGAAACAAAAACTGCAAGAGAATAATAAAGACAACCCCCTAAGAAAAGCTACAGTAAATGGTTTGAAAAAAACATTTGTAGACCTCAACAAGCTCCTTAAAAAGTTTGAAAACATGGACCTCCAACACTAAAAGATTTTTATTAATAAATAAAAATGCTTATCTGCTTAAAAGAAAACCTATGTTGAAAAAAAAAGGCAAAGTATTATCTATATATTTCTAAAGAATGACACCTGCTCAGGAAGAGTCTCAGACAGGTTCTTTTAGGAGGTATTCCAGGAGAAGGCAGTGCCATCATAGGAGATGACACTGTGTTACTGCTCCTGACGACCTTATAATGGGACAAAATATAGAGATAGGAGACAATGATACTGATGATCTTGACTCTGTGTAGGCCTAGGCTAGTGTGTGTGTGTGTGTGTGTGTGTGTGTGTGTGTGTTTCTTAGGTTTTAACAAAAACATTTATAAAGTAAAAAGGGAAAAGTTTAAAGAATAAGGTTATAAAGAAAAAAACAATTTTGAGGTAAATGTGGTACCCAAATCCTCCCACAAGTACATCAAAATTATGACTAATCTACAGAGCATTCATCATTCAAACCCACCTAAAATATAGCTGAACATATAGCCTACAACTAAAGAAGAAACCAGTCAAGACTGGTAGGAGAGGTGGAGATGCCAAAAGGATTGGTCCCACACCCCCATGTGGTGGGTAAAAATCCAGGGGATAGCATGGTAATATAAGTCTCCGCTGTACATGAGACGTCCGTGCCAGGCTCCCCAGCCAGTAAGAGAAGTCTGCATAACTTCTGGCTATAAAAATTAGTAGGGTTTGTGGCTAAGTAAGACCAAGGGCTACTGGATTTCTGGGTGTTTCTTTTAAAAGACCCATGCTTAGACTTGTGCAGACTCACTAACTCTGAGTTCCAGAGCAGGGGCAACAACTACAACAACAGAAAGGAACTAAATTGCCTGGCATCATGGTGAGAGCTGGTGGTGCAACTTTCTCCCAGACAGAAGTGCTAGAAGAGGCCATTTTCTAAAACCTTCCCCCATGGAGCTGGCAGATAGGTGTCATATCTGAGTCTTCATCAACCTGGCTAATACTGTTTGCTCAACCTGGTGATTCCCTGAGATCCCACACTACCTAACTTGTGGTCTCACATGAGCTGTTTCCACGGGCTTTTTAATAAAAATGACCTGTTTGGGCTCATTCTGCAAAATTTTCTAAATCTCTCAATGAAGCAGCATCTGTCCTCAGTGTGTCCCATACCTCTTGCTATGTGGGCCCAGGTCTGGCACCAGTGGCAACCAATCTCGGTTCTCAGCTTGCCTTCACCTGGGCACCTCCAAGCTCAGCACAAATAGCAGCCATCTGCAGATCACTTTGTATTTCATGCTGGGTGGCCTCAGGCAGGGCACAGGTAGCAGCTGACCTTGTGCTGCATCTCTCAGGAGGACACAGAACCAGTGAAACCAGTGGACAGCTTCAGACTATGTTGAAGCAATACCCAGCCACCTCTACAAGAGACACACTCAAGGGATAGACTCAGTAGGCACCAGAGTCCCAATGAAATAAGTCCTGCTCTGTGGCTCTGGCCCATGCACAGCTGAAACTCTACAATAGTCACAGCCAGTCTTTGCAGCCATTGGGCCTGAGGGTAAATTGTGCCCATTGAGGTGACAGCAGCAATCAAGGCTCATCTATAACTGAAGGGTGTACACAGCCCACACAGACTGGAGGGCAACACATAGAGTGCCAGCTTGAGTAACAGGGGAGGCTCTGCCACTGGACTATACAGCACATCTACTACATTGGGCCATTCTACCAAGCCCAGGAAACATAGCAGCTCTAGCTAAACATAGAAACAAACATGAGACAATCAAAATGAGGAGACAAAACAACAGCAACAACAAAAACATGTCCCAAATGAAAGAATAGAACAAAATTCCAGGAAAGGAACTAAACAAAATAAAAACAAGCAAATTACCAGATGTAGAATGCAAAATACTGATTACAAGGATGCTCAATGAACTTAGGTGAAGAGTAGATGAAATTTTGAGAACCTCAAAAAGGACTTACAAAAGATAGGAAATAAAAAAGAGCCAGTCAAAAATAAAGAATAAAATTCACAGCAATAAAAAAATAAAAATAAAATAAAGAATACATTAACTGAAATTAAGACATCATTACAGGGAATCAATAGTGTAGTACATAAAGCACAGGATCAAATCAGCAATTTGTAAGATAATAAAGCAAAAAACAAACAAACAAACAAAAAAACAGCAACACCCAATCAGAATGGCAAAAAGAATAAAGAATCTAAAAAATTTGGGTAGTATAAGGAACTCTGTTACAACTTCAGGTGTACCAACATTTGCATCATGGGAATGCCCAAAGGAGAGGAAAGAGAGCAAGGAATTAAAAATCTTAATGATAGAAAACTTCCTTACAAATCCAGGAAATGCAAAGTCCCAAGCAAGATGAACCCAAAGAAGCCCACACCAAGATACATCATATTTAAAATTCCAAAGTTCAAAGACAAAGAAAGAATCTTTAAAGCAGCAAAAGAAAAGAAGTTAGTTACTTACAAGGGAACTCCCATAAAACCGTCAGCTGATTTTCAACAGAAACTTTGTCAGCAAGAAGAGATTGTCAAGAAATATTCAAAGTGATGAAAAGTGAGACCCTACAACCAAGATTGCTCTACCCAGCAAAGCTATTATTTAGAATAAAATAAAAACAAAACAAAATAAAAAACTGATAAAGAGCTTCCTGAACAAGGAAAAGGTAAAGGAGTTCAGCACCACCAAATCAGTATTACAAGAAATGTTAAAGAGTCCTCTTTAAGAGGAAGAAGTAAAAAAAAGCCCATATATATATGCTATATAATTATAGCTACTACCATATATATAGGCGCCAGGTGACCAGAACAACGGGAATGATCAGTTGCTATGATGCCCACTGCAGCTGGCCAACTGGCCTGATAGGGGTGGGGCCGGCTGGCCAACCTCCCACAGCTCCTCCCCCTGGCCGGCCTGGTCCCCTATCAGCCCCTCCACCCTGATCGGGGTGGGCCAGATGGATCCCATCAGTGCAGGAATTCATGCACTAGACCTCTAGTATGAATAATAAAATGTCAATAAATACATATCTATCAATAATTTAAATGCAAATGATTAAATGTTTTAATCAAAAGACATATGGAGGCTGAATTTAAAATAAAGCAAGACCCTTACATATGCTGTCTACAAAAGGCTTGCTTCAGATATGGAAGCAACCTAAGTGTCCATCAGTAGATGAATGGATAAAGAAGTGGCCCATATATACAATGGCTTATGAATCAGCCATAAAAAAAAGAATGAAATCTTGCCATCTGCAACACGGATGGACCTAGAGGGAATTGTTCTTATTGACATAAGTCAAACTGATGAAAACAGATTCCGTATGATTTCACTTATATGTGGAATCTAAAAAGCAAAATAAACAAGCAAACAGAACAGAGATGAACTCATAGACACAGAGAACGTTTTGATGGTTGCCATATGAGAATAGGGTTGGGGGACTGGATGAAAAAAGTGAAGGGATAAAAAGTAGAAATTGGCAATTACCACACAAAGTGAAATTCACCTCAGCAGGGTTTGGTGCTGCAGAGATTTCACTTCGGATATGCTGCTTGTGAAGCTTATCGGATGCTGCTCTGATGTCTGAAGCTGGCCACTGGGTATATTGGTTCCTAGCCTCTTGGGAGGGACTCTGGTGCAGACCAGTGTAAGACATTGCCTGTCACTGGCCCTCGGCAACATGTTCAGAGCTACAAGGGAAGGAATCCACAGTTTGTGGTTGTCTCTGCTGGGCATGGGTGCATATGAGAAGGACCAAGCTGAGCACCAATACCTGCTTTTACCAGTATTGGACCTGAGGGTTGGTCAGCAAAAGTCTCAAGGCACCCCAAGATCCACATCCATCTGCCTCCTCCTCCCAGCTGCCTGGTAGGCTCAATCACTGTAAGAGCTCGTAGCTGTACTCCTCAGCAGGTGTAAGCTCCACAGGGTGGAGTGAGACGAAGTTCAGACGGTGGAGCTATTGCTTTCCTCAGGCTGATTTTTCAGAGGGGGGTGCTTTACCCAAAAAGATAGAATATGGAACCTATATAATATTGTTAACCAATGTCACCCCAATAAATATAATAAAATTTTTGAAAAGAAAATGAATATAATCATATATCATTGCAATATTTATAAGAGGGATAAAGTATAGCTTTTAAAATTTCAATCAACTGAGGAATCTTCAGGCTATAGAATCATAAAAATCACAGGCTCTAGAATAATATGCAATAGTTTTTAAACATGAACTAAATTTTTGCAATCTAATAAAAAAATAATGTGCATGATGTATTTTAAGTGAGAAGATAATGTTCGACATTCAGCATAATGTTGTCCATTGCACTGTATCCTGTTTATGTTTCAAAAGCATTGCAAAATGTCTGAAGAGGCATACTAAATTATCAATGGTGTTTATTTCTGGGCCTGAAATGGAGAGAAAAACCCTTCTACATTATGCACTTAAATCATTTTAATTTTTTACAAGAATATATTATTTTAAAATTTAAAGCTATGCATATTTTTCTGTATCTTGTATTGATGGCATTTCTAAAAATTATAGCTACTACCATTTTGCTTCTTTTTTAACCCCTTCAGTATCCATTTACTATGTAAAAATTAATATTATTCTTTTATAGCCATACCACTTAAACCATTATGTGGAGATAGTATATAGAATCTACTTATACTTCATTTATTTTATGTAAGTTACGTTTATATATCTAAAAATATGACTAAAATGTCAAACCTAATCATCTCACAGTAAATTGCCTTGTAGTATAGAAAAAGACTTTAAACATTCTATAATAAAAAATTTTCTGTCTATTATAGCACAACTATAATTAAAAATATGACAAAATTTCATCACCTAGTCATCTCACAATAGATAAATTAGCTTTGTCCTATTGTGGTTTAGACTTTAAACATTCTGTAATAAATTTTTTGTTTTGTTTATAATAACACAGCCAGATTGAAATTGAAATGTGTTAACACACAATAAACCTTAAATGCAAATCTATATATCAAAATCTTTGGATGATTACTAATGCCTCCTCAGTTTGTAAATAGCTGTTATTACTTCAAAATTTTTAGAATATAAGAATAATACATTTGCTGTTTTGAGAAAAACATTCTCTTATGTTCAGCAAGTGTTCTACGTTCCATTATTAATACATTTGAAGTGAAGTTTCAGACAGACAAAGAGAGATCATACATATACATCTATCATCTAAGTTCAGTCATAATGTTACTAAAACCCCGAATCTTCATGTTTAACATACCTGAGATTTGTTTTTCTCCCAATACAATTCTGAAGTAAGCTGTACAGCCCTCAGCCATCTTGAATCTATATCATAATGTGGAACTCATGGCCTTCAGATTTTCAGCTGGAAAAGAGGGAGTAAACAAACTATTAACTGCCTTTGACCAGAATTTAAAACATATTACACTCTTACTTCATTGACAATCATTAGTAACATGACTTCAACCTCATTTAAAAAGAGGCTGAAAAATAGAACTGTGTTTTCCACACCATAGTACAAAATAGGGAAAACTGTGATAAAGAACATTTACATCTAAATTGTAAACAAAAGGCACCAAATCGTTACATCGATTATTGATGGGAAAACAAAACTAAGACAGCCCCTGTCCTAAAAAAGTTATAATGTTCTGGACCAGAGAGACAATTATATAGGATGCCTCTCACCTTCATTACATTTCCATGACTAATTGTACTTTTACTGTAGTGTGTGTAGGCATACAATATAAGTCATGAAAAATAAATAAAAAAGAGAGAAATATAAATAGGAAAGACAGAAGGGAGGAAGGAATGGAGGGAAGAAGGAAGAGAAAGAAGGAGAAAAGGTGTAGCTCAAAAAATACAAACTTCCAGTAGGTATTTACCTGCCATAAAAGTCTGAGATGAATGTAACTAGAATCCTGACCTGAAAGAAGAAGTAAGGAATGGGGCCAAGTTTTTTGAGGTGAGCACAGTAGGAACTCCTATAACATCCCAGTAATTATTACTAAAATAGCCCTTTTCAGGTTCTAGTACTATACAAATGTTTTTTGTAATACAGGGTAGGGCAAAAGTGGATTTGCAATTGTGAGTATGTGAAACACAGAATTTATTCTTACATTATTATTTATTATTATTGTACTATTTTCCATGCAAACAACTGTAAACTCACGTTTACCCTAATCTGTACACTTACTACTCATAACAAATCATGAGTGGTTTTTCCCCATTTTATGGTTGAAACTATGATCCAAACTTTCCAACTATTAAGGTGTAGAATCTAGATCTCAAGCTAGGCATAATATCTGTAGAATTTGAATGGTACAATTGATAAAAACCGTCTGGTGAATAATTCAGTAATATATATTAAGCTCTTTGGCCCAGCAATTTCACGGATGAAGATTTATCATCTGAATAAACTTGTCAAAAGTATATGTATAATATGCAATAGTAAAATTTTGTTTATAATAGGAAACCCCAAGAAATGACCTAAATTGATGTCAGTGGGGAACTGGACAATAATTAGTAGTTCAACTTCTCAATAGAGGACACCAAAGGGCTTATGTGACCATTTCAATATACATATGTATATTTTATACTTCCCAGATAGTATAAGTAGTAGGATTCCAGTTTTTAAAAGATTCAGTGTGTTACCAGATGCATGAATTTTTCGGAAGTTTTCACATATATTCTTAAAACATAATGACTTCATAAATGTGACTGGGAAGGTATAGACACAAAAAATTTAAATAATACATTACTACTAGAATCTCAATGCATGAAATTTTTCAAGAGTAAGCCTTCCTTCCCCCTGCTGCCAGCACTGGCTTCCCTCTGGTACCTGGGACCCGGGCTACCCTCGCAGCCCCGGCTTCATCTGGAACAGTGGTTCTCAACCTGTGGGTCGCGAACAATGAAAATACATCCTGCATATCAGATATTTACATTACGATTCATAATAGTAGCAAAATTACAGTTATGAAGTAGCAACGAAAATAATTTTATGGTTGGGGGTCACCACAACATGAGGAACTGTATTAAAGGGTCGTGGCATTAGGAAGGATGAGAACCACTGAAGGTCGTCCCGAAGGACGTCCGGTCTAATTAGCATATTACGCTTTTATTATTATACATTAGGATGTGTAAAATTATAGAAAGCTTAGAGTCATAGTTTGTCAAAGATACCTTTATATCACAGTAATCCCCTAAATTATTCCTTTTTATATGTTTATTCCAGATGAATAACTGTTCGTTTATGAAATACTTCACTTTAAATTACCATTATAATTGATATGAAGTGTATGTGATAGTCAATATACTGTGATATTTATTCATAACTTAGAGATTCCCCAGATTTTTAACATTATAAAATGCATAGAATTACCATAGGTTGGGAATTTTTTAGATATATCTCATTTGAATTATCGTCTATAAAAGTGAATAATTCTTAAACGTGTAACAAGGATGGTACAGACAGTTTAGGAAGTCTTAAAGTTGATAATGGAAGTGAACAAAACTTCACAATTTACTTTTTGCTCAAAATGTCACTACAGGTTCAAAGATAAGTGTGTTTCACTAAATTAATAGAATAAGTTATGATGACTTCATTAAATGTTGCCACCAGTTGTGGCATGAAAATTTTGTTCTAACTGTTGCTTAACTTCAAATATTTTTATACTGTTAAGTTTAGGAAATAAGTAATTCAATTTTGATGGAATGCTGCAACTGTTTGTGAAGCTATAATCTTATTTAAAATAGAGTTCATAGCAGATGTCTGTTCCATTCATTTGATAGACTTCAAACAGGACTAAATTACCATAGTAAGTTCACTGGCATCCTAGCGTCAGCTTGCTCTGGCTCTCCAGGGTTATTTATGCTCCTCTTCCTAATATCATATTCACTGATGACTCTTTGGTAGCTTAATTCCACCATGGTGGAGGCACTTGCAAAATGATTCAGAAATTCTAGAAATCATGGCTCTCACCTTTGTTTTCTGAAAAGAAGTTTGTTAAAGATTTACCTGCTCATGAATGATTAGAACCTTTAAGGATTCAGTAAGTTAATATATGAATATGCTTAGGTCAGTGTCTGCCACATAGTAAATGCAGAATAAAATATAATGTTTTGGCTCCTACATCTCCTCTTCTCCTGTTTAGTCTGGCTCCCTTGTTTTGTTTTTCTATTATAGGCAATGTGTAGAAACAATATAGACAAATAATTTGAATAAGTGGAGGAAATAAAATATCATCTAACTGTTAATACTCACACCTATTAATTGTTGAAAATAGTATCTATGTATATATAAACCACAACAGTTTGCTTCTTTGCAGATGGTCATTGCTATTCTTTTTGGTTCCCGTCAACAATTTTGCCTACTTTATATCCCTATTGTTATAAATTGCAGTAATTAAAAATGATTGTTGGTATGTAATTTTTAACATAAGTAAGGATTATTAATGGAGATTTGTTTATCCACTGTTTATTTACTGGTGTCTGGCCAAGGAGAGGGCTGGCAGGATGGCTCTGGCAATGAATAAGGAACATTGAATCCAAGAAATGTGACATTACAATAAACAGTGGGATTTGAAAAATAATTGAATACCAAGTAAGACATCATTATTAGTCAAGAATATATATTATATGTATGTTACTTACATTGCTACACTAAGTTGTTTTGTGATATAAATATACCCATTTACACTTCAAGATATACCCATTTTTACAAAAAAATGTGTTTTTTTTGAGGAACATATTTCATGTTTTTTTGTTTGGGAACACAAAACTAAGACAGCCCCTGTCCTAAAAAAGTTATGTTTTGTTTTGTTTTAAATATATTTTATTGATTTTTTACAGAGAGAAAGGGAGAGGGATAGAGAGTTAGAAACATCGATGAGAGAGAAACACCCATCAGCTGCCTCCTGCACACTCCCCACTGGGGATGTGCCCGCAACCAAGGTACATGCCCTTGGGACCCTTGAGTCCGCAGGCTGATGCTCTATCCATTGAGCCAAACCGGTTATTAGGGAAATATTTCATGTTTTTAAGTGTGGTGGTCTTTTTTTTCCCTTTACCTTTTTTGGTTTTGGAAAGCTGTTTGCAATTAAAATAATATTTGACTATATTTTAATGATGTCAGAAATAAATATCTTTTCACTAATTTTTATACATTCTATCTAAAAATCTGAATTTTGCCTTCAGTAAAGAAGTCCTTAATTTATACATAATATAAATTATGAAATACCTCCATACCCCATTATTTAACAGGTCAGAGAATAAAATGATTAACTCTGCAGTGTTTTTTAAAAAAGCATTAACATTACTCCCCCTTTTCGCATACAACCCTCTCCTGTATGTCCCACTACAGAGCCAGCCGCTGAGCAGCACAAAGGAGGTGTTTAACAGATAGAGAATAGAGATGCCAAGGTCTGGAATACATATTTTAGCACTGACATCTGTGTTTGCAAAGCTCTTGGCTGCTTTCTTTGTTTGATGCTTGGATGGGGCTGCTATGTCTGTTGCCTTCCCTGCAAAATGTGCTCGTATCTGTGCAGCAGGCTCTGATGACCTGTGAGGCAACCGGCCATTGATGAACTGCCTGAAAAGTTCTGATCCTGGAAACTTTCATCTTTGTTTCCGTGACTGGCCTATGTCCACAGGAATTGGTCCCCATTTAATAAAAAGCACCCTAAGTAAACATCATTCACAGTTTCTGTGTAGAAGTAAATAAAGAATGTAAAGGCTCTTCACTAAGATAATTTCAAGTCAATTTTGTGTCTTTAATTTTTTTATTATGATTATTTTATTTCTTTAAGCGAAATATTCTGACATATACATCCATCACTTTCAAAACCCAAGTTCCACTCTAACAGCGATTGTGTGTGTGCCTATCTCTTGAGGGAATTTTACCTCTGTAAGCCATGTGGCAAAGGGACAAGACAGATCAGGAGGCAGAGGTCACATGGGGACAGACAGCCAAACAGTCAGACATGAAGACAGACAGGGCCATAACAACTCCAGAGGATGGCAGGTTCTGGGCTTCTAAAGTAATTTTTTTTTTAACTAGGCACACCACAGCAACTTGTGTGGTGGGTATGCAGCCAACGGTCATGTCTCTTCTATCACATGACCTAACACAGAGCTGGAGCAGAGCTGGTCCAGGGAGCAGTGCTAACGGACCCTGAAAACCAGTTTTTGAAGAGACCACAGAGGGGTCCAAAATTCACATTTTTTCACCCAACCCCCCAACCCCCCTCCTTTTGAATAGCTGTCAGTTTGTTTTCTTGATTTAAAAATAAATAGTTCAAAACCAATTTTTTTCAGTAGAGCAGTTTCCATTTATCCATGGCTCTGCTTTCCCAGTTTACAGGGGTTTTTTTGTTTTGTTTTGTTTTTTAATAAATCTTTACTGTTGAAAGTATTACACATGTCCCTTTTCCCTCCCATTGCCCTCTCCCACCCCAAGCCTTCACCACCCACTGCCTGTGTCCTTGGGTTATGCCTATATGCATATGAGTTCATTGGTTGATCTCTTCTCCCCCTCCACCCTCCCCTCTCCCCAGCCTTCCCTCTGAGGTTTGACATGCTGTTCCATGTTTCTGTGTTTCTGGGTTTATGGTCAATGAAGGTCTGAAACTATCAAGTGAAAAATTCCAGAAGTAAATGATTCACATATTTTAAATTGCATGCTGTTATGGAGTAATGTGGTGAAATCTGACACTGTCCGCTCTGTCCCACCTGGGACATGAATCATCCCTTTTCCCAGCCTATCCACTCTCTAACTCTACCCACCTGTTGGTCACTTAGTAGTAGTCTCAGTTATTAGATCAAATGCCAGGTTTTTGCTCTCAAGTAACCCTTATTTTACTTAGTAATGGCCCCTAAGCACAAGAGTAGTGATGGTGGCAATTCATATATGCCAAAGAGAAACCGTAAAGTGCTTCCTTTAAGTGAAAAATTGAGTACAGTAAGATATAGTGAGAGAAAGGGATACCACTTTTACATAATTTTTTATTATAGTATATTGTTATACTTATTCTATTCTATTATTAGTTACTGTAGTTAATCTCTTCCTGTGCCTCTTTTATGAATTAAATTTTATCATAGGTATATACAGAAAAAGCATAATATACATAAGACTGGTAACACCCTGGTTTTACACATCCACTGAGGGTCTTGGAAGTATCCTTTGCCAATAAAGGGGAGCTGCTATACTAAGAAATTCATTAATTTGTAATTTCCTAATTAGGTAATCAAATCCAGGCCACTATATTATGAATCCAAATGATTATCATTACAATAAAAAGATAGTTTAAATGAATTTATAAAAATAGATAAATACAGACTTTTATTTCATATTTTAACTTGAAAGTGCTCAATTTAGTGAATAGATTAATAAAAACAAATTAATAAACATTTCTTAAAATTTGGATCCTTTTAAAATTACATGCTATGTGAAAAATATTTATCTAAAGGTCTCAACACTGACCAAGGTGATAAATTGAGTGTCAATATTACTAGTCACAGCTCAGGAGAAATAATTTACTCTTAAATATTTATCTGCAACCTGGTTTTGTATTCAAAATAAAGCAAAACTCACAGTATGTTTCTGTTCAGGATCATATTTTCTTTTCCACTATACATTTTAAAAATTAGTGTCTAGTTTTTACATTAGAATAGTAAACTAAGTTTTAGTGATTTTATTTAGCTTTTGGAATGGTGATCATAAAATAAAAACAAACGCAATACACACACACACACACGCACACACACACACACACACACACACACACACACACACACGCACACACACACACACACACACACACACACACACACACACGCACACACGAGCTTGTCTGGAGCAACTCCCCGTAAAGCTGCCGCTCAGATGTTGCTTCTGTTATACTCCCAAGTGTAACAGGCTTGGATAATAATTTTGTATATTTTGAATATTGATATTAAAGCCATATTGATATGGTCCTTCTAAACACATATCCCTAGCATAATTGCATTTTAAGCACATGTTTGTTATTTTTCAAATCAAGAGAAAAATGCAGTTATTAAGGTGCACTTTGTGCACCTTACTAAAGTCCCCAAAGACTAATTATGCTTTAGCTTTAGTGCTACTCATATTGTTTTTTTGTGTGCTTAGGTTGCTTGAAAATATTGTCTTCCAACGTGTGGAGGAATCATTTGGATGACACTCTAAGCTCCTGATGCCAAGCTGGGAAATTTTCTTCCAAAGTCAGCATCTGGTTCTTTGGCAAATCTATTGGTGGCTTTTCTGTACCTCTTGGTCTGTTATATGTCTGGCTGTTTTTAAGGACCTTTTTCTAGTTTACTAAAATGAAGGACTCTATAAATCACTGAAACAGTGTATGTTGTTGGTTTAAGTACTAGCTCCACACATGACATAAGCATAACAGTCAAATCTGTATGCTGATATACTCCCAGGAACATCTGTTTCTGCAAATGCCTGGGACTGCCTAATGTGTGAGATGAATAAGCATATTATGTTTTCAATAGAAAAAAATATTTAAAAATCATTGATATTCAAAAAGTTATTCTTCACACATTTAGAAATTAATTAATTGAGAAGCACCAAACAGAAGAGAGTTTTTTTTAGAATCTGCTAAAGCTATTGATGAAGTGATTTAAAAAAATGCCCTGTGATCTGAGTTAATACTAACACTTTAGCATATTTCTGTATTTTCTAAAAATACCACATGTGAATAATGATTCTGTAGAATACAGAATTCATAACCAACAGAGCAGTTATAAGGCAGGATTATTTTCTTTCTGGGTAATTATGAGTAATATAATTCACTAATTTATGACATAATGATAGATAAGAGGGTGTATAAAACAAAGGTTAATTTATTAGTATGTTTTCCCATTTCTTTTCTGATCACTAACTCTTGCCAAGTAAAAATGAAGTAAACTACTCATTTTTTCTTATAACTTCTCTAACCTGTGTTTGTTCAGTGTCTTACATTCATCAGAAACTATTTTAAACCCTGTGGATACAAACTAAAATACATGATGACCCCAAGTTAAAAGGGCTTGTACTTTTATGATGCTAGTAGAGAACTTGGAAAAAGAAGGAACTGTAGAGAGAATAGCTGGGAAGAGAAGTTAACACATAATACAGTAAGCAAAAATCTATGGTTTGATCATTACAGTATTATAGATGATCAGCTCATTCTTCCTTGATAAATCAGGAAAGTTTTAGTAAGGAAGTGCTAATTGATCTGTATCTGAATGATGATTAAGAGTTGTTGTTGTTGTTTTAAGTTTTAACTGAATATTCCAGGAAGATGGAAAGCAAGATGTAAAGAGAATGAGTTGTGAAAGTTTATGATTTTCTTAGAGAAGCTCAGATTCTGTTGGCCAATATGTTCTTAAACTATGTGGCAAAATAAAGGTTTGTAAAGGCATTTTTGTGTTTCTATTTGAATTTTTATGCACATGAAATCACCAAGGGATATGCCTGGGCTAGGCTGCTGGAGGATGCGGGATCTGTGGCGACAAACCAAGTGGCCAAAGTACCTTCAGCTAAAGCCAACCCAAACTAGTCAATAATCAGCCTCACTAAAACTAAGAATCAGCCAAGTTGAAAATAAAAGCAATAATCAACCCCATAGAGTTCTGTCAAAATTGCTTGTAAGCTAAATAAGTGTTTCGTGTTGATGGATTATTGTTTGCCTCATGTTGCATGATTATGATATATATCAATACCAGAGATTGGATGCTATAGAAGCAAAATATAAAATAAAATAGATTTGTGTAGCTGGCAGGGTGGCTTAGTTGGTTGGAGTGTCCTCCTTTTGACAAAAGGTTGATGAAGTGATAGAAAAAAAAATGTCCTGTGATCTGAGTTAATACTAACACTTTAGCATATTTCTGTATTTTCCAAAAATACAGAAGGTTATGGGTCAGATTCCCTGTTGGGTCATATACAGGAGGCAACTGATCAATGTTTCTCACATCATTGTTTCTCTGTCTCCCTTCTTCTTTCTCTCTCTAAAATCAATAAATATATCATTAGGCAAGGATAAAAAATATACATATATATTTAAATATTATTTATTGTTTAAAGTATTTAAATATTATCTATTGTTTAAATTATTACACATAGTATTACATATGTCTCCTTTTTCCCAATGACCTGATCTCTTACCCCTCCTTACCCTGCCTTCCATCTGACGTTTGATAGTCTGCTCGATGCTTCTCTGTCTCTGGATCTATTTTTCTTCATCAGTTTATGTTGTTCATTATAATCCACACGTGAGTGAAATCATGTGGTATTTATCTTTCTTTGACTGGCTTATTTCACTTATCATAATGCTCTCCAGGTCCATGCCATGCTGTTGTGAATGGTAAGAGTTCTATCTTTTTTACAGCAGCATAGTATTCCATTGTGTAGATGCACCATGATTTTTTAATCCACTCTTCTGCTGATGGGCACTTAGGCTGTTTCCAAATCTTAGCTATTGTAAATTGTGCTGCTATGAACATAGAGGTGTATATGTCCTTTCTGATTAGTGTTGCTGATTTCTTGGGATATGTGCCTAGTAAGACCTATACTCAGAAAACTACAGGGCATTGAAAAAAGAGATAGAGAAGAGATACACAATGGAAGAATATACTGTGTTCATGGGTTGGTAGAATCAACATCATTAAAATGTCCATACTACCCAAAACAATATTTAGTATTATGTAATCCCCATTAAAATACAAATGGTATATTTCACAGACCTAGAACAAACTCTCTAAAAATTCATCTGGAATAAAAAAAAGACTCAATAGCTGCAGCAATCCTGAGAAAGAAGAACAAAGTTGTAGGGATCACAATACGAGATATCAAGCTATACTACAAAGCCACTGTTCTCAAAACTGCCTGGTACTGGCACAAGAACAGACATATATACCTATGGAACAGAGCAGAGAACCCAGAGATCAACCCAAGCCATTAGGCTCAATTAATATTTGACAAAGGAGGCAAGACCATACAATGGAGTCAAGACAGCTTCTTCAATAAATGGTGTTGGGAAAATTGGAGAGATACATGCAAAAAAAAAATGAAACTAGACCATCAACTTACACCATACACAAAAATAAACTCAAAATGGATAAAAGATTTAAATGTAAGATGGGAAACCATAAAAATCTTAGAAGAATCCATAGGCAGCAAAATATCAGACCTATGTTGTAGCAATATCTTTACAGATACAGCTCCTAGGGCAATGAAAACTAAGGAAAAAATAAACAAATTGGACTACATCAAAATAAAAAGCTTCTGCCAGCAAAAAAAACCATTAACAAAACAACAAGAAAGCCCACTGCATGGGAGAACATATTT
>NW_005369334.1:437086-441290 GCF_000412655.1 Myotis brandtii | reverse complement strand
AAATGACAATAAGGTACCATCTCACACCTTTCAGAATGGCTATCATCAACAAATCAACAAATGACAAGTGCTGGCAAGGATGTGGAGAAAAAGGAACACTTGGGCACTGCTGGTGGGAATACAGACTGATGCAGCCACTGTGGAAAACTGTATGGAGTTTCCTCAAAAAACTAAAAATGGAACTCCCATTTGACCCAGTAATCCCACTTCTAAGAAAAATATATATATTTTTAAAGTGCATTTGTGGAGTGGAGTAGGAAAGGGCAGCAGATGTAAAGAAAATTATTGTACAAAGATGGAAAATATTTTTTTAAAAAAACATATTATAGCCCTACTAGTGTGTCTCAGTGGTTGAGCATTGATCGACATATGAATCAGGAGGTCACACTTTGATTCCTGTCAGGGCATATGCCTGGGTCATGGGTTTGATCCCCAGTAGGGGGCATGCAGGAGGCAGGCAATGAATGATTCTCTTTCATCATTGATGTTTCCTCTTTCTCTCTACCTTACCTTCCTCTCTGAAATCAATAACAATATATAAAACATAGGCGCTCTCCCTCTGAGAGCATGCCCATGCCTTTCCCTTAAAAAAATTTTTTTTAAGTATTATAAGTTCTTGGAAAAAGAGCAACAAGACTAGTATTTAATGACAGAAAAGTAGCAAACCATGTTATTCATTTGGCCCTTGCAGCTGTGGTGTTTTATGTCGGCCCTCGAAGCCCCAGCTTCTTCCGGAAGGTTGTCCAGAAGGACATCTGGAAGGTCATTTTCGGCAAAATTTATAAAATGACATGAGCCAAAGGATTTCCCAAAAGAATATACCTCCTTCATGCAAATCTGTTTCCTGGGAACACTGACCAATGGCATTGGTTACATCTAAAATCATAACCTATACCATATGATATTAGATATTATGAAGTACTAGAAGTAATGTAAATGTGTTTATTTATTTTCAATAAATGATTATGTATATTATTATTAAGAAAAATAGATTCCAAAATGTTTAAGTTGTAATATTCTATTTGACAAAGAAAGATAAAAGCAGAGAAGTGGTTTGCTTGGCAAGAGCTGACATGAACTGATTCTGTCATTTCCAGACCTTGCAGGTACTCATGCTATTTCTTGCTGTCATTGAAATTCTCATGGATACTTTAGAGTTATAGGCTATTCACATTCCAATTTTTTCTGTAGTTCCTGTTATATTATTTAAGATAGAAATTAAAGTGCAAAAAAAGTGCAGTTAAACTCTTCTGGTATATTATCTCCAGTCCCAACCTAAAATAATTACACTGCTTTGCACCCATTGGAGCAATCAGTATCTTTTTTATTTTTAAATTTTTATTAAGTTTATTGGTGTGACATCTATAATAATAAAAGTGTAATATTCTAAGTAGATCAGAGAACTGAATGACCTTCCAGATGTCCTTCTGGACAACCTTCCGGAAGAAGCTGGGGCTTCGAGGGCCGAGACAAAACACCACAGCTGCAAGGGCCAAGACCCTTGCATGAATTTCATGCATCAGGCCTCTAGTTGGTTAATAAAATAGAATAGACTTCAGTTGTACAAATCTATAACATATCATCCATATATTGCATTGTTTATTCACCTTCCAAAGTCAAATTTCTGTCCATCCACATTTATCCCACCATTACCCTCCTATCTGCCTCCATTCCCTTTCTCTCTGGCAATCACCTACTGTTGTCTGTGACTATGAGAGTTGGGTTTGTGTGTGTGTGTGTGTGTGTGTGTGTGTGTGTGTGTGTGTGTTTACTTAATCCCTTCACCTTTTTCACCCAACCCCCAAAACTCCTCCTCTCTGATAGCCATCAATCTGTACTCTGTATCTATGAGTCTATTTCTATTTTGTTTGTTTATTAGATTCTTCATAAAACTGACATCATATGGTATTCAACTTTCTCTGGTTGGCTTATTTCACTTAGATAATACCCTCTAGGTCAGCGGTTCTCAACCTGTGGGTCGCGACCCCTTTGGCGGTCGAACGACCCTTTCACAGGGGTCGCCTAAGACCATCCTGCATATCAGATATTTACATTACAATTCATAACAGTAGCAACATTACAATTATGAAGTAGCAACAAAAATAATTTTATGGTTGGGTCACAACATGAGGAACTGTATTTAAAGGGCCAGAAGGTTGAGAACCACTGCTCTAGGTCCATCAATATTGTTACAAAGGGTAAGATTTCCTTCTTTACTACAGCCAATTAGCATTCCATTATGTGAATGTACCATAACATTCCATTTTTTGATGCATTTTGAAAGACTGGCTGAACTGGACACCTCACAAAAGAATTGTGAAAAACTGATAAAATTTATTTATTTGCTTTGATGAATATCAATATATTGTTTAATTTTATGGTATCACATATTAAGTTGAAGGAATTGAACAGGTACCACCATACACAAGAATTAACTCAAAATGTATAAAAGACATAAATGTAAGATGCAAAACCATAAAAAATCTAGAAGAAAACATAGGCAGTAAAATCTCAGATATCTCATGTAGTAGAATTTTATCCAATACATCTCCTAGGGCAAGAGGAACAAAGGAAAGAAATAAACCAATGAGACTACATTGAACTAAAAAGCTTCTGCACAGCAAAAGAAACCTTCCTCAAAATGCAAAGGTAACCCACTGCATGGAAGAAAATATTCACCGATGATACATCTGATATGGAATTAATTTTTAAAATATCTAAAGAACTCATACAACTTAACAAGAGGAAGACAAAAAAAATCTAATTGTAAAAGGGCAAAGGACCTGAATAGACACTTCTCCAAAGAGGACATACATACAGATGGCCAATAAACATATGAATAAAAGCTCATTACTAATCATCAGAGAGATGTAAATTAAATCTACAATAAGATATAACCTCACACCTTTCAGAATGGCTACCATCAATAAATCAACAAACAACAAGTGCTAGTGAAGATGTGGGGGAAAGGGCATCCTAGTACATTGCTGATGGGAATGCAGACTGGTGCAGCCACTGTGAAAAGCAGTATGGAGTTTCCTCAAAAAAAAATAAAAATAAAAAAGAACTGCTATTTGACACAGTGATCCCACTATTGGGAATATATCCTAAGAATCCCAAAACACCAATCAAAAAGAATATTTGAATCCCTATGTTTATAACAGTGCTATTTACAATAGCTCAAGTATCCATCAGTAGATGAATGGATTAAAAAAGATATAGTACATCAACACCACGGAATACTATGCAGCAGTAAAAAAGGATGGTCTGTTATCCTTTGTGACAGCATAGGGAGACCTGGAGGATATTATGCTAAGTGAAATAAGCCAGTCAGAGAAAGACAAGTATCACAGAACCTCATGTGGAATCTACTGGAAAAAATAAACTAAGGCACAAAATAGGTTCAGAGACATAGAAGCATTGGGCAGATTGACAGAACTCAGAGGGAAGTGGAGAGGGGGTGGGCAGGAAGAGATCAACCAAAGAACTTTTATGAATATATGCATAGCCCATGGACACAGATAATAGTGTGGTAAAGGCCTGGGTTGGGGTGGGAGCCCAGTTGAGGGGGAAAGAGGGGGAAATTGGGGGACATCTATAATACTCTCAACTATAAAAAAAAAACCTCACTGAGCTGTATGAACATGTATACATGCCATGTCAATTTTTCTGTATGTATATTATACTTCAATAAAATTTTTGAGGAAAAATACAGGCTCTAACATTAAAAAGAAAAAAAAAGAAAATGAGCTTGAATTGTAAATCTTCTCTTTAAGACTGTGGAATCAGAGTGTATTGAAGGGCTTCAGAACAGGTCTCCCCAAAATGTACTATTGGCATGTAGTTTATTTTGAACTGAAGACAATTGAGATCTTGTGGTATCAAATGAAACTTTTACCTTTTCTTTAGAGAATTTATATTATGGGTTGCCCATAAAAAGAGTTATTACCAAAAATAATATTTTTATGACATTTCTATTGAAGGAAACTAATTACTCAATAGTTGTACTTATCAATTCATTTATTAAGTTTAGTAGTTTTTTGATGGAGTCTTTGGGGTTTTCTATGTACAATATCATGTCATCTGCAAATAAGGACATTTTTACTTTTCCTTTTCCAATTTGGATGCCTTTTATTTCTTCTTCTTGTCTGATCACAATGGCTAGTACTTCTAGTACTATGTTGAATAGGAGTGGTGAGAGTGC
>NW_005369334.1:435240-436369 GCF_000412655.1 Myotis brandtii | reverse complement strand
TTCATTTCTGATTTTGTTTATTTGGGTCCTCTCTCTTTGCTTCTTGGTGAGCCTGGCTAGAGGTTCATCAATCTTGTTTATCCTTTCAAAGAACCAGCTCTTGGTTTCATTGATCTTTTGTATTGTTATTTTGGTCTCTATGTCATTTATTTCTGCTCTGATCTTTATTATTTCTTTCCTTCTGCTCACTCTGGGCTTTTCTTGTTGCACTCTTTCTAATTCTTCAAGTTGCAGAGTTAGATGGTTTATTATCAGTTTTTCTTGTTTTTTGAGGTAGGCCTGTAATGCTATGAACTTTTCTCTCAGTACTCCTTTCATTGTGTCCAAAGATTTGGATTGTTGTGTTTTCATTGTCGTTTGTTTCCAGGATCTGTTTTATTTCATCTTTGATTTCTTTGGTAACATACTCATTGTTTAATAGTATGATATTCAGCCTCCCAGTGTTTGAATTTTTGTGATTGTTTTTACTGTAGTTGATTTCTAATTTTATGCCATTGTGATCTGAGAAGATGCTTGATATGATTTCAATCCTCTTGAATTTGGAGAGACTTTGCCAGTGTCCCAATATGTGGTCTATCTTTGGAAATGTCCCATGTGCGCTTGAGAAGAATGTATATTATGTAGTTTTGGGGAGGAATGTTCTAAAGATGTCAATTAAGTCCATCTGATCTAGTGAGTCATTTAGGATTGAAGTTTCTTTGCTAATTTTTTGTCTAGAGGATTTATCCAGTGATGTTAAAGTCTCCTACTATGATTGTGTTGCTGTCAATCTCACCCCTGATATCTTCCAGAAGTTTTTTATGTATTTGGGTGCTCTTGCATTGGGTGCAAAAATATTTACCAGAGTTATATCCTCTTCTTGTATTGATCCCTTTAAAATTATGAAGTGGCCTTTCTTGTGTCTTGCTATGGTCTTCACTTTGAGGTCTATTCTGTCAGATATAAGTATTGCTACCCCAACTTTTTTTTCATTTCCTTTTGCCTGATAGATATTTTTCCATCCCTTCACTTTCAGTCTGTGTGAGTCCCTTGTTCTGAGGGGGGTCTCCCATAGACAGCATATATATGGGTCATGCTTTCTTATTCATTCATTCATTCATTCACTGGATGTCTTTTGATTGGAGCATTT
>NW_005369334.1:432090-434864 GCF_000412655.1 Myotis brandtii | reverse complement strand
TAGCCTTTTTTTGTCTGCAAAGCTCCTGATTTCCCCTTCAATTTTGATTGATAGTCTTGCTGGATAGAGTATTCTTGGATTCAGTCCTTTGCTTTGCAACACTTTGTATACCTCCTTCCATTCCCTTCTAGCTTTATGTGTTTCTGTTGAGAAATCATTTGATAATCTGATCGGGGATCCTTTGTAGGTAACTCTCTGTCTCTCTCTTGCAGCCTTTAAGATTCTCTCTTTGTCATTAACATTTGCCATTGTAATTATAATGTATCTTGGTGTGGGTCTTTTGGGATTTTTCTTGCTTGGGACTCTCTGTACTTATGTAACTTTTTTCTTCCCCATATCACGGAAGTTTTCTGTCATTATTTCTTCAAATAGATTTTCTAATCCTTGCTGCTCTTCTTGTCCTTCTGGCAGCCCCATTATACATATGTTACTTTGTTTTGCATTGTCCCAAAGTTCCCTTAGGCTCTCCTCCTACTTTTTAATTTTTTTCTCCAATTGCTGCTCAGATTGGGCTTGTTTCTGTACCTTATCTTCTAACTCACTGATTCGGTCCTCCGCTTCTTCTAGTTTACTGTTGAAACCTTCCATGGTGTTTTTGATTGTAGCTATATCACTTTTGATTTCTTCCTGGTTTTTGCATATGTTGTTGATTTTCTCACCCATCCAGTGTATGAACTGTACGACCATTACTCTGAATTCTTTTTCTGTCATGTTGCATGCTTCCTTTTCACTTATTTCTTTTTTTGGCGATTTCTCATTTTGTTTTCTCTGGGGATTGTTTTGTTGTCACCCCATTCTAACTATCACCAGAAGGTTCAAATTTCGAGTTTCGGGTGCCTGGGCCATGTGCAGTGGGAGCTCTGCACCCCCTGAGTGTCACTAAAGAGTTCCAACACCAAGATGTGTGGCTGCCGTGGGTTGGTGGGATCCACGCTCGACAAAGATCAGAGTCACAGGTGCTTAGTGTGGCCTTGTGTGCGCACCTAGAATCAGGGACCCCGCCTGCACCATGCTGAAACAGAGACCCCACTGTTGGGTGCCGAAAATCATAGTACCCTAGCATGTGTCAGGAATCAGAGACCCCCTGTGCCCACGCCGAGAATCGAGTATCAGAATCTCTATTGCTTGATGCAACCTCGTGCCAAGAAGCAGTGTCCCTGTGTGTTAAAGCACCAAGAATTGGAGTCACTGGCTCTTAGTGAATGCACTGGGAATTAGGGACCCCAGGAGTGCACGATGAGAAACAGAGTCAAGTCACTTGGGTTCAGTGCTGCCTTTTGCGTGGAGAATTGGGGTCCCTGGTCTGCTTGGGGGACCAGGTTGCACAGTCTCACTGTGTTGGCAGGAGGTCCACTTCTGCCCTTTAGAAAACAGCCTTCTGTGTGCATTTGCCCTGAATCAAGGTCAGGTGGCTCTGCCGTCCTGTGTGGGCATGAAGTGCACTGCAGTAAACAAACTCCCCGTGTCCATGACCCAGGCTCAAATTCAGCGCAGCCTCCCTGCGTAGGCACGGGGTCTGGTCACGGAAAACAAACTCCCTGTGTTCGCACTTTCAGGCTCAAATTCAGTGCAGCCTCCCTGCGTGGGAGTGAGGTCTGGTCACGGGAAACAAACTTCCTGTGTCCGCACACCCAGGCTCAAATTTAGGTATAGCCGCTGCTGCTGTGTGTGGGCAGAACGCCTGTTTGAGCGGAGAATGTCTGGTAGTTCCTTTGCCACAGCTGCGGGGCTGGTGGGGAGGGGGATTGGCTCTGGGACTCACAGAAATCTGTGGCCAGGGTGCCTGGGATCTTGGTGTTCTTGTGTCTGCAGGTGCGGTCACAGGTCTTTTACCCAAGTGGCTGTAGGGTCCCAGTTTGAGTCTGAGACCAGATTGGGTAGTGGCAAGGTTAGGATTCTAGTCTCAAGCAGTTCTGATCTTCAAGATGGCATGGTCTCTGTGCCCGAGCTGGCCGCCCCTGCAGTGGCAGCTGGGTTTTGCTGTCTAAGACTGCCCGGTTTGGCAGCCCCTTGGAAGACCTGCATGATCTAACTGTCCCTAGCTCTCATTTACACACTCCACTCACATCCACACATTTCTCTGTCACTCCCTCACTCTCTCCCATATTCTCCCTCTCTATCTTCTTGCTGGTCGCTACCTTCCATTTTTTCCAAATTTTCTTAATGTAAATTATACTTGTGTTTTTCTGCTCTTAAAACTTGTGAAAAACAAACAAACACATAAACAAATGAGAAATCCCTCTAATCCTTCCATCCTAACCTATCGAACATTCTTGACTCTTCATGGGAAATTTAAAATACAACATAAATAATTTATTTTTTAAATTAGAAATACCAAACAATACTACTTTCTGCTTCATATTAAGTAGCCTGGAGAGACATATACACTAATAAAAGACAAACATGCAAATTGACTGTACCTTTGCTATGCCTTAAGCCACGGCCACGATCAAATCAGAGCGACTATATGCAAATTAACCCAACCAAGATGGTGGCTGGCAGCCATGGAGCTGAGCGAGCAGGAGGCTTGGTTGCTCCAGTGATGGAGGAAGCCAAGCTTCCCACCTGCCACGGCCAGCTCTGAGCTCCACTCAAGGCAACAATGTTTCAATTATAGAAGATAAATAAACCCCAGATACCTGCTTTCAGCTGGCCATGGCCACAGAGCTGGAGCAAGAAGGAGGCTTCCCTCCCGCCCGCCCTGGCTGGCTCTGAGCTCCTCTCAAGGCTACAAAGTTTCAATTATAGAAGGTAAATAAATCCCAGAATAAAAA
>NW_005369334.1:431655-431936 GCF_000412655.1 Myotis brandtii | reverse complement strand
CTGCAAACAGCCATCAGCCCCTCACCCAGGCTGGCCAAACCTCCATGGGGTGAGGGTCCCCACTGGGGAGGCTTGATGAGCCTGCAAAAAGCCATCAGCCCCTCACCCAGGCTGGCCGGGCACCCCAGTGGAAAACCCCACCCTGAAGGTGTAACCAGCAGCCTGCAAACAGCCATCAGCCCCTCACCCAGACTGGCCAGGCACCCCAGTGGGACCCCCACCCTAATCCGGGACACCCTTCAGGGCAAACCAGCCGGCCCCCACCCGTGCACCAGGCCTCT
>NW_005369334.1:406999-431541 GCF_000412655.1 Myotis brandtii | reverse complement strand
AGGAGCTCTGCTCAGCCACAAGCCAGGCTGATGGCTGCCAGTACAGCGGTGGTGGTGGGAGCCTCTCCTGCCTCCTCAGCAGCGCTAAGGATGTCCGACTGCAATTTAGGCCTGCTCCCCGCTGGCAAGTGGACATCCCCCGAAGGCTGCCGGGCTGCTAGAGGGATGTCTGACTGTCAGCTTAGGCCCAATCCCCCAGGGAGCGGGCCTAAGCCAGCAGGTGGTCATCCCCCGAGGGGTCCCAGACTGCGAGAGGGCACAGGCTGGGCTGAGGGATCCCCCCGAGTGCACAAATTTTTGTGCACAGGGACTCTAGTATTTCATAAAAGTTTTTGTTGTTGCTTTATCTGATAGAAGATAATGGGAAATAAGAGAAATATTTTACTGATGCATATAATAGCTTATATATGAACAAGCTTGTGATTGATTATAATATGTAAATGTGCTCATTTGACATGTCAAAGGTAATATTTTTTTCTAAACATACATGACCTCATTAACTTGAGAATTTTTCAGTCTCCATGACACATTTTAAAAATTATTCTTTAAATCTGTCCATAGTACAGAAGTCATTTTTTTCTGATTCTGTCATTTCCAGAGTGTGCAGATTTAAATATTTTTAATAGTATCATAATAATGTGTCTCAGAGACTGCAAAAGAAATTAACTTTGACAACTGGTAATAGGCAGAATCGTCACCCTCATTGCAAACAAGCATCTGGCTTATTCATTTTCAAGTTCCTTTAGCAGATACAAGATTCCTTAGATTTTTAAAAATAATCTTGCTTTTTAGTAGATTACATTTTTCCAAGTATTGATTTCAACATGAGAGAAAAATAGTAACATCATTGCTATTTTTGACACCTTCAGTTTCTAAACCTAAATATAAAAACATGATTTCTTTACTTTCTAAAATTACGGTACAGCATCACTACTAAACTGTGAAGTAAGCCATTTTTCAATTACTAGTATTAATTCAGAAATATAAAATATTTTTTTAAAATTTCACATTCTAGAAGTAAAAATAAATATATAAGTTATAAATATATTGGCATTTATTTATTTATCCCAATTAAGGTGATAAACAAAGAAAGAGTTCACAGAGGTAACATTGCTAAATTAAATGTGTTCAGATTATATTGTTTTATGTCAAAAGCTAAGTAAGTATTAGTGAAGTCAAACTCTTATAAACAAAAACAAAAAATATGACTGATCTTTTTTTAAGTCATGTTAATTCTTTGCAATATTAACTCAAGAAGATTTCCTGGCTACTCTCAGTTATTTTTCTGTGTGTGTGTACATGTGCACACTTATAATGCCTAGAAGGACACTTTATTGAAATTATTTGTTTAGTTACCACCTACAACCATCCGCACATCTCACACATACACACGCACACTGTCCATGAAACTATGCTGAGCAATCAAGTGATTCTTGTTCAGATTTGCATATCAAACACTAAGCTCAATGCATGGCATTTCAAAAATGCTTGGTGTACTGTTATTTTAAAGAAAAAACTTAGCTCAACAAAAAGTAGCTTTAAATGTGTGAAAAATGTAAAATTTTAGTAATCAATTCATAAATCTTACAAAGAATTAATGGTGATCAGTCCTGGATTAATGGATATGATGCTGTTTATGTCTTTGCAAGTGTCACTCTTCAATAGAGACTCCAGCTTGCATAAAGAGACATGCTACTAGTTAGTTTGGATACTCTGACCATCGGATCTCTGTCAGGTGGAATAAGATAGTAAACAAACCTCTGAATAAATGGAGATACAATTATTTCCAGACATGTCAGGTAAAACCAAACGGTGTGTTTCATAGTTAAATGTGCAACAGAAATTACATTCCTTGATATGCTACCGTTTCCTAAGGAAGATTTATGAAGTTTATAATATTTGGATGAAAGATGTATTGGATATTTAATGTGTACATTTTATCTATTATAGATATGACATCTAAATAAACAAAGCACTTGATGGCAGTGAAAAGGAGGCCGTTGATGACAGAATATTGAAAGGATCAGAATAAACATTACTTTCGTAGAAATAGTAAATCTTAAGAAAAGCAAATATCATGTGCTCAATCCCTATCTTTAAAATTACAATCTATATGAGTTTAGCAATTTATTTTAATATCTATGAGAGTAACAAAATTTAAATTTGATTCATATAAATGTTGGTGGTTTGGGGGTGAGGATAAAGCAGTTTATATTTATAGGTGCTGAATAATTATAATTAGAATAAAAGCAAGAAGTGACAACCAGAGAAATGGTACAGTCCTGGTTTCCCTAATCTGCAGATGCCATAGTACGGTATTAGCAGCCATTTCTTAGAGATCCTACCTACCAAACATCCTCACAGTTCAAATCACAAGGTTTCTTAGAAAACCATAAATACCCATAATTCCCATGAATAGAACTCACTGGCACTCAGTAAATATTTTTGTTTTCTTGTATAATCTTGTGTTGCCTCTTGCTTCTGCTAGATGATAGTCAAACCCAAGTGATAAATCTCATTCATATCCAAGTAAATCTCAGGACATACTTAGCTACCTTAATATATCCATGTTAGTTCTTTGTGGAGGTTTTACGGATGTCTGCCCACATGATTTTCTCCACAAAAGTCACAAAAATATACATCTTTAGTGTGCCCTTCATTCACACCAATCCCATAAAATGTTTTCCCTCCGCCTTGCTGTTGAATCTCTGTTTGTGGCAATAAATTGCTTGTGTTTCATATGCTGAATTTGGTATGGAAGATGTCCAGATCTGCTTTTTATACACTTAGCATTTATTGCCCCATTGGTGGCTAAAAAGACAGTAAAGTGGTTTGGATAATCTGACCATCTGGTCTCTTAAGGTGGAATAAGACAGTAAACAAATTCTCTGCAATGGGTCGATCAACTCTGAATGTAGTTCTATATTAATTGTCACTTTTGTCTTTTTGTCTTGAGAATTCCTAGAATTGAGTTATCCATTGCCAGGAAACCAGGTCACAAGACACTATTTAGTTGGACTGTTAGCCATTGCCTCTTCTGAGGTTGAGAATTTATTCATATAAATTTTAGAGATATTATTTTAACAATTGCTATAATATTCCATTGATCTTATGATATTTATTTTTGTTGATTTTGTATTTGTCTTTCTATATGTGTGTATGTGGAGGAGAAACACCTTTCTATGTTGTTCTGAAGAAAAATTAATGAGAATTTCTAATGCCACATTACTATGGCTAATTTATAAATTAAACTTTATCAAAAGTATGTATCTATAAGAAAAAAAAAACTGTATATATCCTGTTCAGTACTATCTGCATACACTTGCGTCTTGAATGTATCCCACATGGATTGGAGGAGGGGGGGTTTCTCTCCACTGTTTAGCTTAAGTATCTTTTTTAGCATACCATCATTTCTCAAATAAAGCCTGAAACTCATTTTGCTAGTTTTGTAATTGTTGCTCTTTAAATAATTCTTGAATTATTTTTCTGTACTAAAATCTATGCAATTGCTACATCTATACTCCTGTAAGTCAACCTTAGTGTATCCTTTTCATATTCATTATGTCTACTAAGGCATAAAACTATTTGTTTTCGAAATATAACCAGTGTTTTACTTTTTTCTTGCCTGGGCCTCTGTTATAGTCCACCAATTACTCTCTCAATTAACTTTGACCCTTCTATAAACTATGATAACCCATGAAGCAAAAAGAATTGTGTTTTTTTTTAAATTTCTTTATTGATTAAGGTATTACATATGTGTCCTTATCCCCCCATTACCCTCCCTACTCATGCCCTCATCCCCCTGTTGTCTGCGTCCATTGGTTAGGCTTATATGCATGCATACAAGTCTTTTGGTTGATCTCTCCCCCTTACCCCCACCCTCCCCTACCTTCCCTCTGAGGTTTGATGATTTGATCAATGCTTCTCTGTCTCTGGATCTGTTTTTGTTCATCAGTTTATGTTGTTCATTATATTCCATAAATGAGTGAGATCATGTGATAGTTATCTTTCTCTGACTGGCTTATTTCACTTAGAGCAGTGGTTCTCAACCTTCCTAATGCCAAAACCCTTTAATACAGTTCCTCATGTTGTAGTGACCCGCAATTTCATTGTTACAAATTGAACATAATTAAAGCATAGTAATTAAGCACAAAACAATATGTAATTATATATGTGTTTTTCAATGGTCTTAGGCGACCCCTGTGACGCCTTTTTCTTCCTTTCTCTCTAAAATAAATAAAGAAAAATTTTTCAAAAATAATAATTGTTTTCTATGAGAGACAATTAAGAAAATGGAATGCACAATATAAACTATTTTATATTTTATGACATATAGAAATTGTGCACATTGTTTATCACAGAAAATATATAATAATGATATACATCTTAATTTTTTAAAGAGCCGGTTTTAAATTTTTCTCCAGCATGCTATTGATTCTGAGCCATTCAAATAGGTTTTATTATAATTACACAAATAAAAGAAAGGTCTGATGTGAAGAAATCTCCTTTTTGGGTACATGCTCAGTTAACTTGGTATATATGTGTTCATGTGCACACATGTGTTTTAGCTACTCATTATTTTTCATGTGTACATTCCTAGTATATCATCATCTTTGACATTCAAATAAATAGTATTCATTAATTCTGATTTGTCAAACAAACATAATTATCCAGTGCAAGAAAGCACATCTGCCAAATTGTATATTCCAGATATTTCAGTTGACCTTCTCAGATACTTAGTGATGCCCCTTTAGAATGTAAAAGCATACACAGGCTGCCCCTGGAACTTCCTTTGTCCAAAATGTATTAAGGTGACTCCTAGTGGAATTTTTTTTCAATGTTTGTGTAAAAGTAGAACATTAAAAAGAAAAGTAATTTTAGTGGCTGCTGTTGAAAAGCATTGGTGAAGAGTTTTCCTAAAAATTACTTAACTAGATATGTATTTTAAATATGGTATCATTTTTAATAATGTTATTTCAACTCTAACCTATTAAGAAAATACAGGAAACATACTAGTATATATAACCATATGTGAGAATAATATAACTCTAATGTCACTTTTATAACTATCCGTTTATGGTTGGTGTGGGTAAGTATGGTATATATTTTCCTCACATTTGACAGTCTTACTTTGAGTCGATTTTAAAATCATAAATAAGCCATCCTGTTCGAGTTGAGTGTAAAATGGGAGTTATATATATTTATAGGGTATGCTTTCACTGCTCTGTGTTTAATATGTCTTTATTTGAAATTGTAATCATCCTTTAGTAGACTTTTTCTGTCAAAACCATATCATGGTGTATTTTGATTGCTCAAACCTAAAAATATTCAGTCAAGGACTACAATTTTAAAAATCTTTGCAAATAAATTGAAAGTTATACATGTGTATACATATAATATTATGGCTGCAGTAAAATAGGTGAGCAAAATTACTTTAGATCTAATTTTATGTTTTATTCTCTCTGCTAAAATTTCAGAGGTTTTAAATATAACTTTTCAGATCAACTATACGTTAACAATATGATAATTGAAAACACTCCATTGCTAGTCAGCACCATATGTGTTTTATTTTAATACCTGCCATCATTTTATTGAATCCGTTCACAATAGACACCCTTACTTTTTAGTTTCTTATGGCTAAACCCAGGTGGCATTGCTGCTTAGCAATTTTCTCTCTGATCTTTAGGCTAGTCTGAAGTATAGTCATCAAATCCTGTACTCCTAAAGCCTTTTTCTCTTCCTTATACTTTATTTATGGAGAAAATTGGGACTCTGAAAAATAAACATATTATCTTAGCTTCAAAATTTCTCTCATCCAATTTTTTCTTTCTCATTCTTCAGTCAAGTGTGTGTGGGGGGCGGGGTGGGGTTGGGGGAGGGGTGGAAGGGCACTCTTTTTCTAACTGATCCCACCCACTCCTGGACTCCAAATTGAAAGCACATACATGCAACTGGCGTGGGAAGAATTCTCATAGAAAAGGGACTTTCAGTAGTCCTTGGTGGGAAAATTCCTCAGAGAAGGATGGAGGTGTCTCTTCCTGGCAGAAGAGCAAAGTGGCATTTGGAAGAGAGGAGAAACAGATGGTGACTGGGAAAGGGACATGGTAACGTCTCCTTTTCATCAAATAAGCACTGGATGAACATGACAACTACAGTTAACAATAAATGTGTTTGGTAAACTTCCAAATGATGGTTCATGGTACGTATGGACTAAGCACTTGATTTCAGAAGTGTAAAATATATAGACCCCCCCTACTGAAGTTTCCTTTGTTCATGAAGATAGCCAGAAATAAAGGTATGCTTTTAGTGCCTAATAGGAAAGATCATTTATAGCTCATCTCAAAAAAGCAAAACAATAAACACTTTATACATGGGGAATTTTGTGTAAAAAGAGAGGTATATAGTCTAAATTTATAACAGAATATGTTGAGATATGTTATTTTATTTTAAACTCCTTACTATAATTTTGTGACAAGAGTGATTCTGTAACATATAAAACACAGATGGAAAGTGAAGTAAGATTTACTTTACCAGGTTGTCATTTTGAGCAGCCAAAGCTGATACAACTTTATGTTGTGTTTATGCTTCAATGTATTATCTATCAACTTTACATTATATATTTCTCCAGGAAGAGATAGGAGTATTCAATGTTCTTATTTTATTCTCTTTTTTTTTCCTCCACTGGTGTCAATATTTTAGAGAAAATAGCTTTTTAAAAATGTATGTAACTGAATACATTTCAATCATTATTTCTCACCACTATTGGCAGTTCTAGCAACATTTAACATTATCTACTAACTAGTGGCCCAGTGCACAAATTCATGCACATTGAAAGGAAATTAATTAGAAGAAATATTTTAATATCGTTATTCGCCCTTTCTCTATATCAAAAGTGTCAACCAAATTCACGATTGACAATGAAAGATCAAAACACACATGTGTGATTGGCGCCAGTGAAAGCTTTATATGTATCACGCATGTGTGAGTCAACTAGCACCCCAACTTCTCTTTCAGGTAATTGTCAGCAACATATCAGTAAATATCAACATGAAGCAGGTTATTATAGATCATGCAGGGAGAACAAAGGGTAAAATATTTAACTGCAGCATATTTGACTATATTCTGCACAGTGACAAAACCTGAAGTCATTTTCAAAGCTCACCATTTCTTACTTCTTTTCAGTTGGGTCAAGTTTCTAAGTTTTCTGAATCTCCATATTCCAGCTAATGAAAAGAAAATAGGATTCCACTGAGTCTCCTGTCTATCTATGCCAGGACTTCTGTAAGGATCAAATGAGATGAGGCACATGAAAACACTTCACAGGCATTTAGTTAAAGTGTGAAATGTTTGCACCTGGCTATAAAGCAAGTCATGTTCCTGGGATGAAGAAACTGCAAGGGGGCTAGTCACTAGCCTCTAGGGAGAGGAAGCCAGGCTTTGCTATGTGACGTCATTACCCGACGCCCACAGCAACTATTTCCAGGCTGGGCTGGGCTGTGGGCTGCATTTTGCACCATGGCAGTGTGGGCTGCAATTTGGTTGGGCGTTGCTCCTGGGTGGTGGCGGGGCCTGTGTTCCACTTAGAGGGAGCCAAATGTTGCTTTGTGGGCGCCAAGTCCATGGTGCCATTTCTCTGTAAATAGCCAGTGTGTGTCACAGCAGATCCTGTGTTGAGCATCTGCCCCCTGGCGGTCAGTGCACATCATACTGACCAGTCAGATGGGTGGAGGGACACTTAGCATATTAGCCTTTTATATATATAGATTATATGAAAGAAAAATATTAGTGCTCCTCCCTTTTAACCCACATGGCTTTTCCCAGTCCCACATCCCCAAATTTGTCATCTATAGATTTAATTTACATTTTGCTCTTTAATCTTATTTTTATTTTCTTTTTTAACTTTTCAATTATAGTTACTATACAATATTATACTAGTCTCAGGTGATTAGAAATTTATAAAACTTACAAAGTTATAAATCTAGCACCTGGCACCATGCATTGTTATTATAATTTTACTAGAGACCTATTGCACGAAGATTTGAGCAATAGGCCTTCCTTCCCCTGGCTGCCGGCACCGGTTTTCCTCTGGCACCCAGGACCCAGGCCTTTGGTCCAGCCTTAGCAGAGAAGCCAAGCATCGAGGCTTGGCTTTTCCGCTCTGGCCACAGCGAGGCTTGGCTTTTCTGCTCCAGCTGCAGCAGAGAAGCCAAGCCTCTTCAGTCTTCAGTCGTCTTCAGTCTTCAGTCGTCACTCTGTGCCTGCATATGCAAATTAACTGCCATCTTTGTTGGGTTGATTTGCATACTCATCCTGATTGGCTGGTGGGTGTAGCGGAGTGACACCGATTTGAATGTTTCTCTTTTATTAGTGTAGATTGACTATATTCCCTATGCCAGGGGTGGGCAAACTTTTTGACTCGAGGGCCACAATGGGTTCTTAAACTGGACCAGAGGGCTGGAACAAAAGCATGGATGGAGTGTTTGTGTGAACTAATATAAATTCAAAGTAAACATCATTACATAAAAAGGTACGGTATTTTTTTTTTTTTTTTTAGTTTTAT
This sequence comes from Myotis brandtii, assembly GCF_000412655.1. Lineage (NCBI taxonomy): Eukaryota > Metazoa > Chordata > Mammalia > Chiroptera > Vespertilionidae > Myotis > Myotis brandtii. Next base: position 422,981 of record NW_005369334.1, on the reverse strand, counting down.
TCATTTCAAATGGGCCGTATCCAGCCCACGGGCCATAGTTTGCCCACAGCTGCCCTATGCTATACTGCATATCCCCATGACTGTTTTTATAATTGGCAATTTTTACTTCTTGATCTCTTCACCTTTTTCACCCAGTCCCCCAACGTTTCTTCACTAGCAACCATCTCTGTATCTATGAGTTTGTTTCTGGGTTTTGTTGTTTATTTTGTTTCTTAGATACCACATATAATTAAAACCATATTATATCTGTCATTGTATGTTAAACTTATTTCACTTAATTGGCACCTTAGTCCTATTCTAGTATTTATTTATACTATCTACTGGTGGATCCTACATGTTGTAATAAAAACAAAAGTCTTTAGATTGTACTGATTATGTAATATTTGTCAAACAGTGTAAATATATGTTTCCTGTGCTATTTATGATACTAAAGTCAGTTTCAAAATCTAAAGGACTTTGCTCTATTCTCTATTAATAAAATTCATACAATTTTTTAATAGATTATATATTTATCACATAGATTATAAAACAATTTATACTTTTTCTGGTGCATTAATTGTCTTTCTTTTCTGTCAAATAATAATTTGCCTACATAATTGAATCCTCTCAAGGTCCTGTTGATATTTTCCAACTATTTTTTCTAAAGTATATACCCAAATTATCTCAGTCCTGTTTGTTTTTTACTCTACTTATCCCAGACAGTTTTTCTCAAAAGTGAATGCTTGCTTGCTAACTTACATAATTTATAACACTTCTGTTTTAAGTTCACTCATGTTATCTTCTCAATTCCCACTCTTTCTTGATTTTTTCCAACTATTTTTTCTAAAGTACATACCCAAATTATCTCAGAAAAAATGGATTTAACATTTTCTAGTTCATTCATACCTGAAAATGTCCTTAGTTTATTCACGTAATTTGTTAGAATAATAATATCTATGTTCAAAATAATTTTCTCTATATACTATAACAATTTTTTAATTGCCTCCTCTAGCATGGAGGAATTCTCATCAGTAGACTGACACTGAAGAGATTCCACTTATAGATTCTCTTTGGTGTTTATTTGTTTGTTTGTTTTCCCCAAGTGGTAGTTCATATGCGGTGTCTAGGGTGGTATCTACCTTCACCCTGATCAGCATAGTATATTTTCTTTAATTCTAAAACCTTATATTTTTTTCAGTTTTATATTCTCCATGTTAATTTCCTTCCTAGCCATACCATCATTTTTGTTTTTGTTTTAAGTTCTTTATTTCAGGATCTCTATTTGAATATTACACCTCCTCCAGTTTTTCTGTGTTGTGTTTTCTTCCAAATATTTGTCAATTTGCTTTATCATCTGAGAAAGTAATTTAGGTTTACATTCTAGCCCTTCCATAGAATGCGTCATTGTAAAAATCATAATTTTTATTTCTAATAAATGTTTCTCCTCCACTTTCCTCTTCATTTCCCTCTCCTCCACCCCCTTCCTTATTCTTCCCTGTTTGTTTCTTTGGATTACTTCCAAAATTCATCTGCATAAGATAATTTATTCTTCTTTTTCTTTTACCTATATTCTAATGTTTTTATTTTATCTTGAATTTTATATTTTATAGTTTCAGTTTTTCTCATACAGCTGATGATAGTTGATGTTTAAATTTAATATATTTTGGGGGTTGATGTTATTGCCTTATTTTGCTCCTTTGGGACGATTGCTTTACACTTTCATTTTAAAAATAATCTTTTATATCTCACAATAAATGCCATTCTTTCCATTTCTTATAAGTTATCTACTTTAATACAGGATTCACCAGCATCTCAATTTAAAAAATAGGGCTCAAAAGCCTTCTCTCACTGTTCCTTTAATTATTAACTATTTGGAAAAATCCAGAAAAATTTAATTCTTCAAGTTGTAGGTTAGTATTAAGTATGTATCTTGCTTCTTTATTTTGAATGGATTTCAATAGCCACCTCTAAGCTCCATGAAACAGGCCCAAGATGTAGGTGATCATATGAATTTTTATGGAAATTTTACCCAGTGAACTGAGATAAAATTTATCATCACTGAGGTATAGCAGATGATATTAAAGGTAGGATATTGAAGTAGACAGGTGGCAGAGTAGCATTTCTATAAACTGTCTATAAAAGGAATGTAGTATGAAAATTTAGCAAAAAAGAACTTTTCTGTTATTACTATAATCTGTGTTATTATGTACATGTTTTCTATGTAAATCACTTCATAGAACATTTTCTTTATTATAAAGAAGTACCTTAAATAACATGGGAAATATAATCTTATAGAAAATTAATAACTGAAAGTATTATAAAATAAAAACTCATTAAAGATACCTTATTACCCCTAAAATTATGACATATTAGTATTTTTTCAGTATTGTACAGAAATAATGTCATTGCGAATAAACAGATGGTAAAGAAAAAAATGCAGAGAAAAAAAGTGGTGCTGTGATTGCTACTGAATTAGTGAAGCAGAAAAGTATGTTTTATATTGTACATTTTAGTGCATGTTTACCAAGAAAGTAGAATAATTATTTGAATTGAAATTCATTTTTTTCTATTAAATATTTTTTTACAAAGGAGTCTACCCAAATAGTCTTTGTGAGCTATTTTGTCATTAAATTACTAAAATAAATAATATATAAAGATAAGATATTATGATTTTAAGTATAAATAATAATTTAAAGCAAGTTTTGTTTTCTTAAAATTGATTCCAATTAAATTTTACCATAAATATAAAAATCATAGTTTGTTTTTTCATATATGCTAACTTATATACTCTTTATCTATTGTTGGAAAAATACTTATGAGATAATATAATAGTATATATATAATTTAAAATAATACATATGATAATACATGACCTATATTATAATGTTATGCTTAGAAAACATCTTAAATGTCTTGTATATCAAACTTCCTCATAATGCTAAATAACACCTAGAACATCCAAAATATTTTCCTGATGGGTATAACAGTTGTGTTTTTCAGTTTTTTCTTATGCCTTTAAAATTTGATTGTACAAAATATGTTTTATTTCAAATATGTCATCAATTTGCTGCCCTGGCTGGGTAGCTCAGTTGGTTAGAGTGTCATTCCCATATGCCAAGGTTGCAGGTTTGATCCCTGGTCAGGGCACATATAGGAATCAATTGATGAATGCATGGATGGATGGAACCACAAACTGATGTTCTCTCTCTCTCTCTCTCTCTCTCTCCCCCCCACCCCACCTGTCAATTTAAAATTTTTTTAAAAGAATATATTTATTGATTAACGTTTGTCCCTTAGCACTTGGAACTATTTCTGCTACTTGGTCAAATTATTACTATGCATGGATGAAGACACACAAATATTAGGAGGCATAAAATATGAGTTAAACTGATTAGGGTATCTTTAACTGTTATTGTGCTCTTGCTTTTTTGTCATTAATAATTTATTGATAGTAACCAGTAGATTATGTCCTATAATTAAGATTGCAGATATAATTTACTATGGTTGATTTGCAAATATGAGAGACCATGCTTTGTTTTTGGCAACATATCATTGATAGTAACTTGAAGGTATCATGCATGATCAGTCCATTATTTAGGAAATATTTATTAAGCACTCATTATATGCCCTACACCTTATACATTGCATACTGAAAATGAGATGTGAATTAATAATTTGTCTTAACCATATTGAGGGTATATAAGAAAACTGTGCTAGAACTATCTGAGCTTATTTATGAGTCATCAGAGAGCAAAAAGTTGGAACTAGATTCTCTTAAATAACATTCAATTTAAAAATGTTAACATTGAATTAACATTGTAAAATGCAATGTTGGAAGATACATTTGCATTCGTGACCCTGCAAACAAAACTACGAGTACCTCACCACATTCAGGTCCTGATTTTCATTTTTATGGCTTTGATACTAAAAATTATTCATGTATTTTTAGCCCCATTTGGAAACCCTAAACATTTTGACATTTAAACTTGGGGAAAATATTAGTTGAAAAGTAATTTGATTACAATAACATTTTGCAACTCTATTTACAGATAAAGTACAAGGCATCCTTGAAAATATATTTTGTATTGATACTTCAGTGATAAAGTTTCACATACCATCATGATTCATTGTATCATTTTGGCAAACATTATTGTTAGAAACATCCTTAAAATATTATAATATATTTTTTTGTTCTTTAATAGATAATACTTTAATAAGGTCCCAGGGGTTAAGTCAACACATTTTTAGGTAGCTGTGTCAGGAGATTTAATAAAAAATATATAAAATTATATTTTCAATATATTGGAAAAGTCATGTAGTGCATTATGCTGAAATAAGGTGGGTTTTTTGTTTGTTTGTTTGTTTATAGCATTATTTTTAAACTAGGGCTTTTGAGCATGTTGTGTGTGTGTGTGTGTGTGTGTGTGTGTGTGTGTGTGTTTTCTTACCAAAGGTAAAAGGAATTTACTAAAGATATGTTTATATATATCTTTCTTTAAGTTCAGCCTAGCTGTTGGTTTGAGAAAGGACTAGAATAGGGACAAGTGAGGAATCAGATATTCTAATTAGTGAAATAAAACAGTAATCTAGTCAAGGTATTGAGCTTCCCAGGAAATGTTATAAGAGCAAAGTTGTCAGCTCGATGATGATTTTTGTATAACATGTGTTGCAGGTGTGCAGATAGACTCAAGAGGCAATGATGATTTTTCAGACAAGATAAGCAGAAGGTGTGAGGTGGGGAATGGGGTGAGAAAAAAAGATGAGAAGATAGGAGAGAAGAGAGGAAAGAAGAACAGGGAGGGAAGGGAAAGAAAGTGAAGGGAAAGACGCTGAAGACCCACGCTGTGTCTGTGACAGGTTTGGGAGTATTCAAGTGCTGAAGAAGGTGCTATCGCATCGATGAACAAAAGTAAATAAGTGAAGGATTGTAATTGAGTGTGTATGCCTATGGTAGAACGTGAAAAATAAGATATAAATATTGGGAAGTTTTAGGTAGCAACAAAGTTTGGACAATTGAGATCCATTAGAAGTATAATGTGAGCCATATATGTTATTTTAAGCGTAGTAGCCATAATGAAAAAATGTTTTAAAAAGGTGTAATTAAACTTAAAATGTTTTTAACCAATAGATTAAAATATTGCATCATTTGATCTATATATAAAAAATCAGTGAGACTATATTTTTTATTCATATTAACTCTTCAAAATTTATTGTGTATTTTATGCTCTTACCATGGTGGACGTCAGATGCTAAAATTTTATCACATATACTGACCTGTATTTAGGTTTAAATATTTTTTAAGTTGAAAAATTAGATTTACATCCCCAAGTTTTTCTAAACATTTAAAGATTGTTCAGCCCTAACCAATCTGGCATCGTCCCACATACTGAAGAGTTGCAGTTTCAATTCCAGCCAAGGGCAAGTACATTGGTTGCAGGCTCTTTCAGAGGTCAGGACAAGTGCAGGAGGCAACCAATAAATGCGTCTCTCTCACATTGATGTTTCTCTCTCCCCTCCCTTCCACTGTCTCTAAAAATCAGTGGGAAAAACATCTTTGCATGAGATAAACTTAAAAAAAAAAAAAGATTGTTCAATCACTGAATCAGCTAACAAAAATATTTAAGTGTTTCATTTATTTGTAAAAATTGCTTTGACTGTAGAAAAGAGGCATATCTGTTTCAAAATAATGTTTTCTTTAATTAAATTCACCATCTTGTGTGTAATATTAATTTTATAAACATTAAATTTAAATAAGTATTTCATAAATTAAATAATGACTCTAAATTTATCAATATCAAGCAACTTCCTGTCATTTGTAGCCTTCAATTTAAATTAAGCTGTTTGTACTTTCAACAATAAATAATTATTTAAAAGGTAAATAAATAAATTATGCTTTTTAGTAAAATTAAAACCTGAATGTGGATTCATACCACAAACTATGTAAAATTACTATTGGTTTACATGATAGAAAATTTCCATTTCAACAGATTTTTATCTGTGTCCAGCTAGATCACCTATAAAACTTTCCTTTTCTTGAAACTTTAAATTTAGCATTTTCTAATTATATCTGACAAGAGGCCTGTTGCACGAAGAGATTCGTGCAATAGGCCTTCCCTTCTCCTGGCTGCCGGCACAGGTTTTCCTCCGGCACCCGGGACCCAGGCCTTCGCTCCGGCCAGAGCTGCCTTCAGTCTTCCGTCTTTGCTGCTCCGGCTCACCTTCAGTCTTCCCTCCGCTGCTTGGAGCCTAGGTATGCAAATTAACCACCATCTTTGTTGGTGGTTAATTTGCATATCACACTGATTAGCCAATGGGATGCGTGGTGAAGGTACAGTCAATTACCATGTTTGTCTATTATTAGATAGGATATTAAAGAAAAGGTAAGTTACAATGACTATTTGCCTTTGATTATTGAATATTTTGCAAGCATTAATTTTGTTTCAAGAAAAATTTGAATTAGGGTTAACAGTACATAAATTATAAAATGTTTCTATAACTCAATTATCGAGCCTTGGTAAAGAATACAAAAATAATTTTATGTTCTTTCAATTCAATAGGTTTATAAACCAGAAAGAATTCATAGCATTTATACAAATATGGCAAAAGCTGTAATGATTGTATCCTTGATATTTTTCAATGATGCCATTTCAGAAAATAAGGCCAAAATATTTCAGATGTTTTATGAAGCAATGAAGGAAATCTCAAAATATTAGCCACTTGTTTTAAAATCCAAGTAAATCTTGATCCTGGACTTTACCATATCTGGCACATGCATGATCAGAATAGAAACTAACCTTTTATATATCAGACTGAAATTTTTCTTTGACAAATGTAGATTAAAATAAAATCTATGTCAGTTTTATTTTTAGTCCATAAAATGTTTCATCATAAATTTAAAAGTCCTTTGATATAAAAGCACACACAAATTAGTAATTATATAACTTTTCAAATCACATGATTCAACTAAAACTAAAGAAATATATTCAAATTTTAAAAAATTATAAATTAATTGGCTTTTGGTGCTATTAGAAAGACTTTGAATTTTATAATTGGTGATAATTCAAGACTTCATCTTTTGTAAAATATTATTTTACTATATTTCTCATCAATTTCTAAAAAAAATCTGTTATTTAAATAATAATTTACCATGTCTCCGACTAAAAATGTGTGTGTATGTGTATATGGTGTATGTGTGTCTGTGTGTGTGTGTGTGTGTGTAAGAATCTAAGCTCATTTTATAGCTGCTCAGTTGCAAACTCAGAATCACTTAAAACCATTTAAAATTTTTATTTGAACATTTAGTTCAGATTTCAAGTAACTGATTTCATTGAATATTTTATTTTTTGCTCTTGAGAAGGAACATCTAATCAAATTTTCTATAAAATGCGTCTTTAATATTGTCCACATTAATATATTTTAAAGTATTTTACACAATAATAAGTTTTTCCATTTGTTCTGCTGCAGCCAATTACAGACCACATACATTATAAAATTTACCAAAAAAATCTTTGCCTGGTCCTCTTTTTTTTTTTTTTTTTTTTTTTTTTTACTATTTTGGTTATAGTATTAGTTTCTGTATCTCCATTCAATCTGCATTATTAGTGTGCTTTGATTTTAAACTAAAAATTGTCTATGAAAAGCCAAAGCTCCTCAATGGAGAAAGGACAATTTATTCAACTAATTGTATTGGGAAAACTAGTTATCTACATGTACAAGATTGAAGGTTAACTCTTATTTTACAACATATACAAATATTAACTCAAAATTTATTAAAGATTTAAACATGACCTAAGCCTATAAAACATGTAGAAAAAACATAGGGGGATAGCTTTGTAACATCAAGAGAACAGGCATCAAATGCAAAAGTAGACAAATAGAAGTAAATAAATTAAAATAAAAAGCAACTTAAAGCAATCTACAGAATGGAAGAAAATATTAGCAAGTCATACATCTGTTAAGAGGTCAATATCCAGAATATATAAAGAACTCTTACAATTCAGTGAAAAACATCAAATAACCTGATTTTAAATACAGACAAATAACTTGAATAGACATTTTTCCAAAGATTACATATAAATATTCAACAAACATATGAAAAGATGCTCAATATCACTGATATCAGAGAAATGTAAATCAAAACTATAATAAGATATCTCCTACCCATTAAGATGGCTCCCAAAAACAACAACAAAAGACAGGCAAGAAAGCAAGAGATATTTGCATACCCATGTTCCCAGGATCACCATTCACAATAACCAAGAGGTAGAAGCAACCCAAGTTTTCATCAAATGAAGAATGAATAAACAAACAAACAAACAAACAAAGTAGATATACACATACCAGGGATATAATTTAGCCTCTAAAAAAGGAAATTATGTCACATGGTACAAATGGATGAAACTTGAGGATATTATGCTAAATGAAATAATGCAGTCACAACAAGAGAAATACTTATGATTCCATACATATCTAAAGTTGTCAAATTTATAGGAACAGAATGTACAGTGGTGGTGACTAGGGTCTGGTGGGAAAAGAAAAGGGGAATTGTTTTTTTAATGGATATAAAGTTGTAAGATAAAAAAGTTCTGCAGATCTGTTTATCAACAATATGAATATACTTAACACTATTGAACTGCAGTTAAAAATGGTTAAGATAGTAAACTTTTTTGTTTGTTTTCAGGATGATAAAACAAAGAAAAGAGTATATACAAAATGAGACCAAAGTGGTACATACCTTAGAATATCCACAGACGAGTGTTACAGACCTTATCAGAACACTATCAAGTAAACAAAATCCTTCAGTGGACAGATACTTTTAAATAAAATGGTAAGTTTTTTTAAAAAGAATACTTTTGCCCTGGCCTGGTGGCTCAGTTGATTGGAGCATCGTCCATACACCAAAAGAAGGTTGTGCATGTGGGAGGCAACTGATAAATATTTCTCTCTGTCCCTCTCCCTTCCTGTTTCTCTAAAATAAGTAAAGGTAAGGATTTTAAAAAAAGAAGAAGAATTTCATTTTCAAAATGGCAGACACAGTGTGGAGAGTAATTCCCTCAGGCTTTAATAAAAAAAAAATGCTGGCAAGGAAAGCCATGGCTTCCAGTAGTATTTCCTCAAGTCGTCTGGGCATATGGTGGTCAAATTAACCTACTGTTCCCTTCAGAGCAACTAAACTGTAAACAGGCTTCTTCCTGATTTTAGGCCTCTGTCTCCCTTTTTTTTTTATAGTATTTACTTAAAAAACACTTGGAATTTGTTTCTCTGCCTCTTGAGGTATAAACCTTTTTCAAAGCGCCTTGCCGGTTGGGTAACCCAGAAATGACCTTCTCAAGGACCTGGCAGCATCTCTTTGAAATAAAATGATCAGTGAAGATGGTGCCGCTCTCTCCCAGTTTCTGTGGGAAGGTCAGAGCCTAACAGTGAGAGTCTTGCTCCAAGCTGTAAAACTACCTCCTGTCATAAAAGTCTGAGAAACTTTAGTGTGGACAATGCCAATCAGCAACAGAGATGGCCTGTGATCCCACACCTCAGTTTGTAAAAACACTCCAGGCTTTTGTTTCAGTAGAGTTGAATTCTGAGTGAGATATCGCCTCGCTTTACTATTGTAATAGCTTTTAATAAACCCTTCCTTTTATGTTTAACTTTGTCTGATGCAATTTTTGCTTTGACTGTGTCCAAGTAAATTATAGTGATAGCAGCATTCATTACATGGTATAAACTTTGCATCATTTAGCAAATATCCATATATAATAAGCATTTAGAAAACACTTGTTGAACTGAATTTTATTTAAAAGCTCTGTCATTTGAATTTTCTTGGGCCTGTACATACAGGTCTTGGGTCACATGAATGGAGATTTATTAAATCATAACGCATGCTTAATGTTAACTATGATTGCACAAATAATTCTATCATTTACTCACTCAACTTATTTTTATTTAGTGGTTAGGTCCAATTGTAGATTAAGATTAAGTCTATTCTAAGTATGCCCACAAAAACAGCTCTGTAAAATGACAAATTTTTCCCTATATTTTTTGTTTATAGTTTTGAGAAAGATTGTTTAAATATGAAAATAGTGTTTGTTTGCAAATGAATAATAATTAGAAATATTAATTTTTAATTCTATCCAATATACAATTAAAACTTCAAATTTTAGGTACCCACTTTTAGGTTTCCAATTGGGGCTTATTAAAAGTGAGGAAAATTGGTATATTTGCCTTAGATTTAGCTTATCTATCACCAGGATAATAAAACTCTGATTCAATTCATGTAATTTTGATGTGATAAATGTCACTACCATCCATATAATACCTTAAATTTGAAATGTGCCTTATGTCATATTCACATCTCCTTAAAATATTCAAATACTTTTTTACTCTATCTGCCAAATATATTTTGAGGGTAATCCCCGTGGATGGCCAATGAGATTAGCCAGATAATTTAAGCAGTGAAGGAGGCAGCTCAGCACAATCTTACAAAATTACCCACATAGGCTAATCAAATTGAGCACTAATTGCCAGGTGCTATACAACAAGAAATATTAGTAAATAAATAAAAACACTGAAATAAAAAATTGTCTATTAATCTGTGCAGTGAGTTAAAAAGGAGGGTCCCTAGAGCTGACTTCTCCCTGACACATAAGGACTTATAGTCACAATCTTCTGGAGACAGATGAGTGGAGGCAGAAGTGAGGCTATTGACCCTTCTTCAAGCATAACTTGAGTTTCTGAGCACTTGCTAAGGCTTTTGTTCAGGAAATATGAAGAACATTCAGGACATCATTTAAACATAAAAGATACATGTCAACTACATTCATTATGCTATATCCTCAGATACCTTACAATGCAGAAGCATATTTCTTATTGCCCTATTCCCCACCCCCTGAGTCATCCCTCAACCCCCAGCACCCAAACCTGCTCAGAGAAGTCATGAAAACCACCATTGGAAAATACACATCATCAGGCTCTTGCCTTGCTCCAAAACCTAACTCACGCTGTTCTTTCACTCATTGTGCTTCAGTCACTCTGGTCTGTCACTTCCTGGATATAACTAAAATGTTACCATCAGAGAATTAATTATCCTGATATCTCTTGGTAAAAAACCTTGGTCTTTTATTCCATACATATCTGACACCTTCTGTTTTGAGATAACCTTAGAAAGTCATTCCTTGACACCTACCAGTAGAGTACATTAACCCCTTGTGTTCTATCAGTATACTCTCATGATTTATAAATCTTGTAAACATTTATAATTTTTCATTATTTTAGTGAATAAAAATAAATTATATCTATATCTTCTAAACTATAAGCACCATGTCTGTTTTGTTTATTCCTGTATATATAATACATTTAAAAGTGGAGCCTTTAGGCGGTAACCTAGATATATAAAAGGCTAATATGCAAACTGTCCCCTCGGAAGTTTGACCAGGAAACCCGGAGTTTGATTACTCACTACGACGTGCACTGACAACCAGGGGGCAGTGCGAAACAAAGGAAGGCCCAGGCCAACAACTGGCAGCAGGGGAAGGAAGGTTCGCAGGCCAGGCCTAGGGACCCTACCCATGCACGAATTTCGTGCACCAAGCCTCTAGTTAGGTCATAAGGGTGAAACACTAATAGAGTTGTCCCTTAACAACACAAGTTTGGACTTCTTGGTTCCACTTATTCATGGATTTTTTTTTTCAATGAATAATGTCCAGGTAATATGTGTGTATTTTGCATCCAAGGATTCAACTACTGCAGATCATAGATACAGAGAACAGACTGACAGCTGTCAGAGGGGAGAGGGGCTTGGGGTCTGGGTGAATAAGGTGAAGGGATTAAAAAAAGAAATAAGAGCTCAGAAATACAGACAACAGTATGGTGATTACTAGAGGGAAAGGGAGGTCGGGGAGATAAAAGAGAGTATAGGGAGGATAAATGGTGATGAAAGGAGACTTGACAGTGAACACACAATACAATATACAGATGATATATTATAGAATTATACACCTGAAACCTGTATAATTTATTAATCAATGTCACCCCAATAAATTCAATTTAAAAAAACCCTGTATTTTTGCATCCTAAAACAGCAGTTCCCCAACTTCACATTCCCATCTGGGGATTGAAAATACTGTTTTCAATCCATGGTTGGTTGACTCCATAGATCTAAAGGCCCACTGTACTAACATTGTCTGGGAATGAAAAATTATACATGGATTTTTAACTGTGCAGAGGGCTTGGTGCCCCTAATGCCTCTTTCCATCATATTGAAACAGGAATGTTAGGGGTAAAATAGGACAGGTTTAGGAAATTTTAGATATTTTGGTAATTAAGGGGGCCATGGAGGAAGCACAGGGCTGCAGAGCAGCAGAAGGTACATTTCCATAGAATGAGGGAGCTGAGAACATCAAAAGGTCTATATTTACAAATTAAAGAGAAGGAAACCCTTCATCCAGAACAGCCCAGAACAGCGGTTCTCAACCTGTGGGTCACGACCCCTTTGGGGGTTGAATGACCCTTTCACAGGGGTCTCCTAAGACCATCAGAAAACACATATACAGTGGGGCCTTGACTTAGTGTCCCGACTAACGAGTTTTTTGAGATATCAGCTGTCTCTCTGCTGATTTTTTGCATTGAGTTGATAGAGTAATTTGAGTTAATGAGCTCCTTAACAAGCTCGGTCTCGGAACGAATTAAACTCATAAGTCAAGGCCCCACTGTATAATTACATATTGTTTACAGTAGCAAAATTACAGTTATGAAGTAGCAATGAAAATAATTTTATGGTTGGGGGTCACCACAACATGAGGAACTGTATTAAAGGGTTGCGGCATTAGGAAGGTTGAGAACCACTGATCCAGAAGGAGAAGAAGAAAGCCCAAAGGGAATAGGAAAAAAATAAGGAAGGAGGGGGTCTATAGCCCAGGAGTTACTATAGTAACCAGTCTAAGGGAATAGTCACCAATCAGAGGGGATATCAAGGCACCAGGATCTGTAGCCTTTATAAGCCATAGGGAAAAGGAACTCAGTGGGACGTTTTCCCCACCCCTATTGGGAGTCCATTCTTTGGGACCCTTTTCCCCCCTCCCTACTTGGGAGTCCATTCTGTGGGACTCTCCCTCTCCCCATGTGGGAGTCTGTACTTGTTCTTCAATAAATCTACACCTTTGCTATACCACTTTCTCTCTGTGGATTCATTCTTCGATTCCGGTGGACAAAGATTCCAGGTTCCAGTCCAAAAATTCCGTTTCAATGTGAGGATCCAAGCCGTTGGAAGTCTGCAACCGGAAGAGAGTTTCCACCAGATCTGAGCACACTGGCACCCAAATCACAGACTCCAGCCTTCAGGACTGTGGGGCATTTACTTCTGTAGTTTATAAAGCACCCAGTCTATCATAATATGGCAACCCAAACTAAGACAATACTCATGTACCTGTCATATACTCACATTAATCACTGTTTATATTTTCCCTTTTATATTGGGCCTACATTTCTGATCCTTCTAATACTTCACCTTACCTGAATTCTAATACCAATACAGAGTCCCCCATGTTCAGTTAAATCAATGAGTATTATAATTATAAATGTCCATATAAGTGCAATACATATATTTAAACTGAGGAACATGACACGAATCTTCAAACCCAGTGTAGTGAATCACATAGACAAGCTATCAAATGGTTACAGTGTAAATGCAACACTGTGAATGTGAAATAAATATCATATAAACAACTCATCAGAGCAGGTATGCAGAGATGTTATGAGGCTATAAGCAGAATAACAATTTGGGATGAAAGTTTTAAAGAAACATTTTACTTACTGCTTTTCTGATACAGATGCTTATAAAATAGTAAAACATATAACTTGTCTAAACTTCTGTTCCCACAATTTCCTTTTCATGATGTGAAGTATAATATTTTCTTATAACCTTTTCCTTTTCCTTGTTCACTGCGCAACTATTTACAGAAGCCACATTCTAGGCTCCAGAGAACCAAAGAGATATATAGAGCGAGAGTGATGGAAATTGCCATTATGAAATTGACATGATAGTTATGGAAAGATAAAATCACTGTTACTGGGGATTTTTATTTCATAGTCCTGATTTTATTTCATTTATCCAGTATTTAGTTTTATAATTCTTATATATTACACAATTTGGAATTATCCTTTACTTTTCACATGTATCTCCTCCATGAAACTCCAATCAAAATATAACATATATTTTACTTTTCCTAAGTCTGAGCAGGAACAGAGATTAGAAGCAGAAAAAAGTATGCTGTTTGGGTCCATGGAAACATCATTTCAGAACCACAAAGATATTGTCTACATAATTGGCTTTGATCATGTGAATGATGATAATTTCACTGTCTTTACACCTCAGCAACTTGGTATATTCATACTAATGACAATTTTATACTCTAAAGCTCTAGAAGACAGGAATTGTATCTCTAATGTGCTCCAGCCCATGCATTGTACAGATGGGTGTTTCCTTGTCAACTGAGAGATAAATATGAGAGTTGTCATTTTGGAAACTTTATAAATGGAAAAGGGTTATTTTCTACTCTGTAATAACTCAAGAACAACTGGTAAAGTGTTCTTTAAGTGTAACAAAAAAATCAACCTGCAGGCTATGTCTAAGCATAAAAATTTCATCCTAAATCATATCTATAAAAAGATGTGATTGATAGAAAACAGTAATGAGAGATGTCTCACAAACCTCACTTACATTTCATCCCACATGTTAAGGTCACATTTCTGAGTAATATGATAGAGTTTGCAACATAATATTATTGACATTGATTTATTAATATTGATTTCTAAGCTGTACAACCTAGTCAAAGCTGTTTTCTTTTACTTTCTTTCTTAAGCAGATCAAAGTAAAAATGTTGAATTATAGATTGTGACTTGTCTTGATTTTTTATAAAACATCAACAGAATGACTTCTCAATGTCATATTTCATCAATAGTAATTAATTGCTTTAAAGTGTGCATTCCAATAAAACTTACTCTGTCATTTTACATTTAAGCATGAATATATTTACAAGAAATAAAGACTGAAATTGAAACTTCTATGATTAAAATCACAAAAAATAATTTTACTTGTTATTTTTAACACAGGCAATGTAGATGTAGCATAATTTTATATATATATCTACACTAATAAAAGAGAAACATGGTAATTGGCGTACGACCGCTACCCTTCCCATTGGCTAATCAGCATATCCTTATGCAAATTAACTGTCAGCCAAGATGGCGGCCGGCAGCCAGGCAGCTGGAAGCGAACATGAGGCTTCCTTGCTTCAGTGACTGCAGACTCCAACGTTCCCCGCCTCACTTGCAGGCCTCTGAGTTGCAACTCTAAGCAACTATGTACTATGTTGCAAATGTAGAAGCTAAACAAAAGCCCAGAAACCAGCTTTCAGCCTGCCGGGATCTCAGAGCTGAAGTTATACATTGTTTCGATTATAGAACGGCAAACAAACCAGATACGAAGCCTCAGAGCTAGAGCCAGAGCTAAAGCTGGCCCAGAATAAAATAAAAAAAGAGAAAAAAAAGGAGCGGTTGGGAGCTTCAGTCAACAACCGCCAGCCTGAAAGCAGCCCTCAGCCCCTCACCCAGACTGGCCAGGCACCCCAGTGGGGACCCCCACCCTGAAGGGTGTGTGACCAGCTGCAAACAGCCATCATCCCCTCATCCAGGCTGGCCAGGCACCCCAGTGGGGACCCCCACCCTGATCCAGGACACCCTTCAGGGCAAACCAGCCAGCCCCCAGGCCTCTATCCTATATAGTAAAAGGGTAATATGCCTCCCAGCACCGGGATCAGCGGAGACTCGAGGCCTCTTGCCACCAGATCAGCGTGACAGGGGGCAGCGCCCAAACCCCCTGATCGCCCTGCAGCTCTGTGTGTGACAGGGGGCGGGGCCACAACATCCCTATCCGCCCTACTCTGTTCGTGACAGGGGAAGGCGCCCCAACCCCCTGATGGGCCCTGCTCTGTGCATGACAGGGGGCAGCGCCCAA
>NW_005369334.1:405115-406263 GCF_000412655.1 Myotis brandtii | reverse complement strand
ATGGCATAATGGTATCTAATTTTGGTGGGGAAATTTGTTTGTTTTTTAAAGGATTTTTATGGTTAAAAAAGTAGATTGTTAATACTTTTTATCTACCTATTGTTTTATAACAATTCAAGAGAAAATAACATGAATGCTGCTGTGTCTTCATAAGACCTACCAAGGATTATTACACCTATTATTAATTCTATATATAAAAGCCTAATATGCTAAGTGTCTGGTCATCTGGTCAACTAATCAAAGCATAATATGCTAATGATATGCTAAGGCCACTCAACCTCATGCTATGACATGCACTGACCACCAGGGGGAAGATGCTCCAACTGGTAGGTTAGCTTGCTGCTGGGGTCTGGCTGATGGGGACTGAGCGAGAAGGGCTGGACATGTCCTGGACCCCTCCCGTGGTCCCTCCCTGGCTGGCCACCTCCCGTGTCCCTCCTTGGCCTTAATTGTGCACCAGTGGGGTCCCTTGACCTGGCCTGTGGGTTGGGCCAAAACTTTCTCTCTGATATCCCACGAGGGGTCCCAGATTGTGAGAGGGCAGTTCTCAGGTGATGCACCCGGAATCGAGCTCCCTCCTCTCTGGTCCCAGGTGTGACCCAAGAACTGAAGCTGTCAAGTCACCACAGCTCAGCAACTCCTGAATTGAGCATCTGGACCCTGGTGGTCAGTGCATGTCATAGCTACTGGCCAGTCAGCCAGTCGGCTGATTGGCCAGTCACTTAGGTTTTTATATATACACTAGAGGCCCGGTGCACAAAAATTTGTGCACTCGGGGGTCCCTCAGCCCAGCCTGTGCCCTCTCGCAGTCTGGGACCCCTCGGGGGATGTCCACCTGCTGGCTTAGGCCTGCTCCCCGGGGGATTGTGCCTAAGCTGGCAGTGATACATCCCTTGGGGGATGTCCACTTGCCAGCGGGCCGAAGCTGCAGTTGAACATCCACAGAGCTGCTGAGGAGGCAGGAGAGGCTCCCACCATCGCCGCTGTGATGCCGTCAGCCTGGCTTGTGGCTGAGCAGAGCTCCCCCTGTGGGAGTGCACTGACTACCAGGGGGCAGCTCCTGCATTGAGCATCTGCCCCCTGGTGGTCAGTGTGTGTCATAGTGACCAGTCATTCCCAGTCGTTCTGCTGTTAGGGTCAATTTGCAT
>NW_005369334.1:399410-404228 GCF_000412655.1 Myotis brandtii | reverse complement strand
TGAGGGCCGCCTTTGCCCTGCCCCCTGGCTCTTAGCTCCCCCCTGGGTTTCTGATCACTGTCAGTGCCAGGGGGCTTCTTCCGTGCTTTCCCTTTTGCCTCCCTGCATTGTGCCTACATATGCAAATTAACCGCCATCTTTGTTGGCAGTTAACCGCCATCTTGGCTGGTGATTAATTTGCATATCTCGCTAATTAGCCAATGGGAAGGGTAGCGGTCGTACGCTAATTACCATGTTTCTCTTTTATTAGTGTAGACTAGAGGCCTGGTGCACAAATTTGTGCACCGGTGGGATCTGGCCAGCCCACCCCAATAGGACAAATTGGGCTGGGCTGAGGGACACACCCCCAATGCACGAATTTTGTGCACCAGGCCTCTAGTCCTATATAATAAAACCCAATATTCAAATCGACTGAGTGGTGGAATGAACAGTTGCTATGATGCTCAATGACCACCAGGGGGCAGATGCTCAATACAGGAGTTGCCCCCTGGTAGTCAGTGTGCTCCCACAGGGGAAGTACTGCTCAGCCAGAAGCTGGGCTCATGGCTGGCAAGTGCAGCAGTGCTGGTGGGAGCCTCTCTCACTTCTGCTGCAGGCAGGCGGTAAGAAGTGAGTGTGGTCCCAGTCTGCAAACAGCCATCAGCCCCTCACCCAGGCTGGCCACACCCTCATGAGGTAAGGGTCCCCACTGGGGGGCTTGACCAGCCTGAGAACAGACATCAGCCCCTCATCTAAGCTGGCCAGGCACCCCAGGGGTGACCCCCACCATGAAGGGGGTGTGGCAAGCCTGAAAACAGCCATCAGCCCCTCACCCAGACTGGCCAGGCACCCCAGCAGGACCCCCACCCTGATCTGGTACACCCTTCAGGGCAAACCAGCCAGCCCCCACCCATGCACCAGGCCTCTTTCCTCCTATATAATAAAAGGGTAATATGTAAATTGACCCTAACAGCAGAGCGACTGGGAATCACTGGTCAATATGACACACACTGACCACCAGGGGGCAGACGCTCAATTGAGGAATTGTTCCCTGGTGGTCAGTGTGCTCCCACAGGGGGAATTCTGCTCAGCCACAAGCCTGGCTGATGGCTGCCAGTACAGTGGTGGTGGGAGGAGCCTCTCCTGCCTCCTCAGCAGCGTTAAGGATGTCCGACTGCAGCTTAGGCCTGGTCCCCGCTGGCATGTTGACATCCCCCAAGGGCTCCCGGGTTGCCAGAGGGATGTCTGACTGCCAGCTTGGGCCCGTTCCCCCAGGGAGCGGGCCTAAGCCAGCAGGTGGTCATTCCCCGAGGGGTCCCAGACTGTGAGAGGGCACAGGCCGGGCTGAGGGACCTTCCTGAGTGCACAAATTTTTGTGCACCGCACCTCTAGTAGTATGTATAATTAAGGAAAATTATAAAATATTACATTACACTAATAGAATAACTAAGATTATACTTTTATTGGGATTAAAATTAGTCTAGATATAAACATGTTGCTACTAGTTTCCATTTCCCCCTTTATTTATTTTGCTAACTTCTCTCCCTATAATAACTGACTATTTGTTGAACAGTGTATTCCTTCATCCAAGTTTTCATTCATTTTCTTCATCACTATTTCCTGTATTGATTTGCTGTATGCTGGTCGCCTAGTGCCTTATTCTACCCAATCTGCCTTTATAGTTTGGACTTAAAGCTTTATCAATCTCTAATTTCTTCTCTTTAAATTAAAAAATGTATTCTGTTGAATGTGCAGTTTTGTTAAGAACTTACATATAAGTGGTGAAAAATCACTAAATTCATTCCCCATTTTCACAAGTTAACGCCGGTCAGTGCTACAACCTACTAGATTGCAAGCTACGTAAGAGGAATAACAATATTTATAGCTTTATGTTGCTAATGCTTAGTGTAGTGAATCCTTCATAGCCTTATACCTCTGAATATGTAATGTTATTAAAATAACATTTAATATCATTCTAAATATTGTATCTAAATTTTGAAAGGTTTTCTCGGTGGCCAAAGTCTTCATTCTCTGTTAAACAACAATAAGAATGTCAGCTTACACAGATTTGTTCTGTAAAGTTCAGAGTTTTCTTCTTTCCATGCTTACCTCTGCATCAACCAAAATATGTAGTTTTCATACCATTGGCATTTTCATCAGCAAATATGAATATGGATTAATCTTTTTAAATAAGCATAATTAATATGTCACTACATAAATAAAATTAGTTATGTACTTATTTTTATATAAAGGTGATTTCAAGGAGCTCACATAAACGTGTCTGCAAACAAGGCAAGATATCTGCTGTAAATATTCCTTGCAATAAATTCCTCCTCTAGATTATGTGCAATAATTTAAAAGTATCTGCTGTTATGCAGTTGACTGATTGACTCTTTGAAAATCTATCACCAAGAAATTAATTGGATGCTGCACAGTTACTCATAGTTGTTCTACTTATGTCATTAAGTCAACCAAAATTACTGGACCACAAAATGAACATTCTAGTTATTTGGGCAGAGTCATCTGAATGGAAATGATTATGCATTGATCAAATCAGGTTCTCTGGGGCTTGGTTGTTATGAGAACTCAAAGGCTTGAACTCATCACATTTTTTGTTGATTCGTTAACTGTGTCTGTATAGTTTCTAATACAGAATTCACTGATTGAAAATCCCTTTAAGATGCAATACTTGTCCTTTTTTCCTGTTTTATTAGACTTTACCATGAAAACTTGAATATTTTAACATAGTACTGTTGAAATTTTCAGGCTTAAGAGCCTGCAGAAATGACAACATATTTTGTTTTTACCCAACTAAAAACAGTTTGATTGATAATATGACCACTTTAAGTGTGAATCAGCATTTTAAAAGTCTTCATTGCTAAACATTTCAATGAATAACAAAATACATTGAATGTGTGTGCTTTCATTTGCAATGTCTTTTATAGTTATTGTCAGCAGTTATAAATTAAATGTTTTTGAGAACCAAATGTATCAAACATAATTATACCACTTGGAACTAGATATTTTTCCAGGTAGTTCTTTTGGAAAAATAAAAGATGGACATTAAATACCTTTAAAATGCAGTTACATAGGATGTGTTAATTTTATTGCTGCCTTTTGCTTTTCATAGTAGCATTACTGTTAGCTAATTTAAAATATGTACATATATCACTTTTTGAAATTTATTTAGTCTTACTATGACCATTAAGATAATTTACATAATATTTAAGGAAAACCAGAAGAAATCATCTTCACCATATTCATTGCTACTATAAAGCTGAAATATAATCATAATTTTGGTAATTCTACTCACAAATGAAAAAAGGGATGGAACTTCTTTTTAAATCAGCATAATTTGACACACACATTGAAAACTTTTAGACATGTCTCTTTTCCTTCAGGGGCTTTGTTTTATTTGTTCTAAATTAATTATACTCTATTTCATTCAAGAAAGGATTTGAGAAAAAATATTAAAATACAATATGTATATTGTGAAAAAGTCTTATGAAGAGAAATATTACCAAGACAAGTTAAAATATACAGTTACATATGGAATGTGATTTTCTGTGGTTGAGTTGCACTTTATACCTGACATTGAGCATTCTAGGTTCTAAAGAAAAGAAGTAAACTCAATTAGTACAAGATTCAAATCACAAGTAAAATAAAAATAAGCAGCTGTTAAATGGAAGCAATTCCTTGTTTGATTTTATTTTGTATTGTTTCCAATATTCAGATATAAAGATAATAATCTGAAAATCTTACAAAACACATATCCCTAATAAAATGTGGCATCAACCAGCTGTATACAAATTGATAGTTACAAAATAGTCAAGGGGATGTAAAGTACAGCATAGAGAATATAGTCAATAATGTTGTGATAACTATGTATGGTGCCAGATAGGTACTGAAAATATCAGGGATGCGGGGAACACTTTGTAAAGTACACAATTGTCTAACTGATACATGATTTTTGGACTGGAACACAAGGCGTTCTCCGGATTCTTTGTCCGAAGGAGTTGAAGAATGAGTCCATGGACTGAAGATGGTATAGCAAAGGTGGAAATTTATTGAAGAACAATACAGACTCCCACGTGGGGAGGGGAAAAGAGTCCCTCAGACTTCCTGTTTCCAGGGTTTATAAAGGCTGCAAGTCCCTGTGTGGTGTCCTGATATCCCTTCTGATTGGTCAATATTCCCTTTTGAATTGGTTACTATAGTAACTCCCAAGGCTCTCCTTCCTCATTGTCCTCTTATTCCTTCTGAGATTGCTTCCTCCTTCTTTATTTTGTAAATATAGACCTTTAGGCTACTCCCAGTTCCCTTGTCTTATGTAAATGTAACTGTTGCCACTCCCCTGTGTTATGGAAATGTACCTTCTCCCATCTCTCTTGTCTTATGGAAATGTAACTTCTTCCAGTCTATAACCCCATATTTTTTCCATAAACCCCCAATTCTAATAATTCCCTAACCCTGCCTATATTCCTCTAAAATGTGGGATTCCTGAAATTGTTTATGGAAGCCATTAGACATCCACTTGTACCTTTTCATTGCATTATCCATCAGGAGGTGTTGTGTGCCAAATCGGGATTCTCAGAATTGAATGATTTAATGTCAGTTGTAACAAAAATTGTGAATTTTATAGCTTCTCGACCCCTTCACAAGCGAGAATTTTCTGCACTTTTACAGGAAGTTGATTCAACCTACAGTGGACTACTGATGTTCAATAATGTGAGATGGCTGAGTTGAGGTAAAGTACTTGAGCGATTTGTGGAGTGCTTTGAAGAAATTACGGTATTTATTGAGAATAAGGATCTGGCAAACTTTCCTCAGATCAATGAT
>NW_005369334.1:391425-398653 GCF_000412655.1 Myotis brandtii | reverse complement strand
TCTTGTTTTTACTATGGTTTCAAATATAAAAAAAAATTATGAATATTTCTATATGTGACACGGCACCAGAGTTAAGTTAGGGTTTTTCAAAATTTTGACACGCCGAGCTCAAAAGTTTCGCCATTACTAGACTATGAGAAAGGAGGGCCTCAGGAATCACTATAGTAACCAATTAGAAAGGGAATATTGACCAATCAGAGGGGATATCAGGACACAGGAACTGTAGCCATTATAAACCATGGAAACAGGAAGTCTGTGGGACCCTTTCCCCCTTCCCACTTGGGAGTCCATTCTGTGGTTCTCTTTCCCTCTCCCCACATGGGTGTCTGTACTTGTTTTTGAATAAATCTTCACCTTTGCTATACTACCCTCTGTCCATGGATTCATTCTTCAATTCCGATGGACAAAGAATCCAGGTTCCAGTCCAAAAATTCTGTATCACTTTCTTCACTTTATTGTCTATATTTCTTTGTCAAAGATTAGTTAGATTCACTTTTGTAGGTCTATTTCTGGACTCCCTATTCTGTTCCATTGTTCTATCCAAATTCTCTACTTTGTTTGTTGATATTCACAAATAACTTGCTGGGAATATGATTGCACTGATTCTATAAATCAAGTTGGTAAGCCCTGACATTTTAATATCAAAGTTTTCTATCTCTGGACATGGAATATCTTTTTACTTATTTATGTCTCCTTTGATTTCTTTCATCAGAGTGTTATAGTTTTCTTCACATAGTTTTTGTATGTATTTTATTAAATTTAAATCTAACTATCATTTTTCTAGGAATTTGTAGCCTATTGTTCCTAGGCTACAAGCCTGTACAGCATGCTATTGTACCGAACAGTGGAGACTAAATCAAAAACAAGAAAAATGATGCAATCAAGAGAAATGATAAACACAAGATGTATGAAGTTGCTGCCTTTGTAACAGGGTATCCTACTTTATAGCAAACTTATATTTTTATAAGTAAAAACAGTATGCTTTAAAAAACAATAAAAGTTTAGTCTAGTAAGTATATAAACCAGTAACAAATTATTTATTTACATCATCAAGTATTATGGGCTATACATAGTTGTATGCACTATAATACTAAAAAAACAACATTTTCATTGATTTCAGAGAGGAAGGAAGAGGAAGAGACAGAAACATCAATGATGAGAGAGAATCATTGATTGGCTGCCTCCCACATGCCCCCAATGAGGACGAAGCCAGCAACTCAGGCATGTGCCCCTGACCTGAACCGAACTTGGGACCCCCAGTCCACAGGCCAACACTCTATCCACTGAACCAAACCAGCTAGGGCTGTACTCTACTGTTAGCCCAGTGACAGCACAGGAGGTTTGTTTACACCAGCATTACCACAAACGTGAGTAATTCAGTGCACTAGAACTACAATAGCTACAATGTCACTAGGCAATAGGACATTTCAGTTCACTATAATTTTATGGGACTACTACACCGTCATATACGCATCCCTTTGTTGACTGAACTGTTACGTAACATGCTACTGTGCTCTCTGTGTGAACGGCTGAAATCATTTGATATCTTTTTATTTTTATTTTTTGCTCCTTTATTGTCTTTGGATTGTTTAGAGACTCCGTTTTAAATAAGATCCATCTGATTCTTACCATTTCTTAGCTGTAAAGCATCCTTATACAGGAGCCTTCTTGGTGTGGTGCTAAAATGTTCTAAAATTGCATGGTTACGTCCCAGTTTTTTAGTGAGACTGCCTCTGAGCTGAGACCTTCACAGGTGCTTCTCAGCTCTTACCCACCTTAGAGCAGACACAAATATTAGAGGTATTGCAACTGGTTATGTTCCTTCCCCAATATCAGTAAGTTTTTGGAAAATTACAAGTTTTCTAGGCTACAATAAGATGGTTTCTTTTGAGAGTACTCCTCAATTAAGAGAGCATATTTCAGCCCTAACTGGTTTGGCTCAGTGGATAGAGCATTGGCCTGCGGACTGAAGGGTCCCAGGTTCGATTCCAGTCAAGGGCATGTACCTTGGTTGCGGGCACATCCCCAATAGGGGGTGTGCAGGAGGCAGCTGATCGATGTTTCTAACTCTAGATGCCTCTCCCTTCCTCTGTAAAAAAATCAATAAAATATTTTTTAAAAAAGAGAGAGCATATTTCAAGGTGGATACTTCTCCCTCCCCCTGCCCCCCTTACTGAAGTACAGACGGATTCATTTTGTTCCTGACCTTCACCCTGAGTACTTGGTGGGACTTCTGGAGTAAAATCCATGGGAGTGCGGGGAACATGCCTAATATTGGTTTTCCAGTGTTTTTATCACTCAGCTAGCCCACACTGAACTCCTACAATTTTCAACGATAGCTTCTGTTCCTCCCAGGACTGAATCCAGCAGATGACCTTCTGCCCCTGAGCTTCTGTCCCAGACAAAGGCAACTCCTAAATAATGCAACTATTTAAACATTTGTATCTTTTTTGATTATCTCTTGTTTGCTTTTTTCTCCAAAGTTTCTCTTTCAATAGCAATAGAAAACTGTTTTATTAACTGTAATTATGTACTGTATTTATATAATCAATGAATTTCCTTGTAATTATTCTTCTTTATCAAAAACTTAACTAGCTCTTTGGGCCTATTTACTCTTTCAGATAAACTTTGGAACCTGTCAAATTCCACTTATGTTTGAATGTTAACTGAAATTGTATTAATTATAGATTAAGTTATATTAAAAATATATTGACTACCTATTCAGTACTACTATATATATGAATATGTGTGTGACTAGTCTTTAATAATCTATTACATGCACTTTGAATTAAGTTGCCTTTTTTTTACTGTATTATTTGAGGCATTTTCATTTTTTTTTTGTTATTTTGAGTGAAACCTTTTTTATTATATTTAATAGCTTATTGCTGGTGAACAGAAAAAAAAATGCATTGCTTTTTATTTGTTGACATTGTTTCTGGCTCCCTTGTGTAACTCTAATATTATAGCTCATCATTTTCCAGTTGAATGCCTTGAATTCTCTGGTGAGCAAACAAATCCAAACTTTTGCAAATAATGAAATGCTCCTGCTCACCCTCACACAAGTATATCTATGGAATCTGTACATTCACCCACAGAGGAAGCAGCAACTATATTTTAGTAACTGTTTTGCCAGAGGAAACTGCCTTATTCTTTGATACACCATCATTTGAAGTATTGGACCAAAGTAGTATGCACAATGGACCATCTCCTTAAATTATGGTTATTCAATCCATCCTACCCCATCATGTCTATGATGATCTTACCCCATCGTGTTTATCATCATATTTTAAATCCTTTCTATTATCTCTGTGTAACCAAAGACCATGGCCCTGTGTATCCCATCTCCTAGCACTCCTGCTCAACTACCCTTTCCATTAGGCCTCTTCTAAATCATCTGCTTCACGATTGTCAAATGTACCTACCTCCTTGCTTTATTATTAGAACATATACTAACCTCCCTGTTCTAATGAAATATGGCTAATCCCTGACAAAATCTCACATTTTCCCTGACTTATCCTCCAACTCTTAATAAATTCGTTTTATCAAATACATCTGACTTAAATATTCCCTAATCTAAATGTTTTCTTTATTAGTTTCCCTTATATACATTTCACTGCACTTTGTCCAGTTGGCAGTCAACAGTAATAACTGTGATTGAGTCTATCTGTTAGAGCACTCTTTCCTAAGAGAGACCAAGATGGCAAGGATCACACCTCTATATTCATCACTTTGTACTTATAACCAGCATATGGAAAATATGATTTCATTTATCTTCTTTTATCTGACTTTATAATTTACCTCACATTTGTAACTAACATTAAAATTATACTTGCCATGGACATATTTTTCATAGATTATATTAGAAAACATTATAATTTGAAGATCTCATATTGGTTTCTCATATTGTTTTTAATATGTATTCTGAATATTAATCCCTTTATGCATAGACTCCTTGAAATTGCTTTTTAGTAGTAACCATTACTCTGATATTTGATAGATAAATATTTCCTTCCTATATAGGTTTTCTACTTATATTAGTGCATGATGATACAGAATAGTGCTATATTTTTATATCCTAAATAATATTACAAAACTGCTTAGTCTCTATAGTCTGAAGTAATAGTCCCAAATTAAAATATATCTTTATTTCTAAAATTCTGTCTAAGGTTTTTTTCCTCAAAAATGGCTTAAACACATTTTAAATGTGAAAAAAACAACAACTTATAATCATGGAAAATACAAAGTAGTATAAAGTAATAAAAGCTAGAAGAAAGTTGTAGAAATACCAGTACAATACAAGTTTGAAAATGATCAGGGCATTTAGAAACAAAATACCCTAAAAGCAGCCAGCCATAATCACCCATTTAGATGTTCAGAAGAGGTATGATCAATCTAGCTATTCTGGTTAATAAACAACTTGCTATAATGCCTTTGTAGTTTTCTTTTTTTTTTCTGTTCAAAAGTTTATGTCCTGAAGCTCATTGCAAATTATTTTTTAAGTAACCACCCCTTAATATACCAACTTCTATCATTTTTGTTTCTCACCTGGATGCCTGACATACCCTCCTAACACAGTTCTATGCTTTCCATTTTACCTCCTGAGTCAATACTCTAAACTCAATCAAAGTGATCATCTAAAAAAAAAAAAATGATCTTGTTCCCGCTCAAAACTTCCCAGTGGCTATGCACTTAAAATCATATTGCAAGTGCTTATAACTGTTTGCAGGACTTTGTATGTTGAATAGTTTTCCAATTTCATTTTCTATCACTCTACCATTTGTTTTTTCTGTAAATCATATTTTTAAAAAGCAACTAGCCCATCCTTTGAATCATTAATGAAATTTAGTTTTTCTTAAAAACACTCATCATTTCCTGCCATTCCATTAAGTACTTTTTTCACTAAAAGTTTCACAAGGACTTGACTCAATCTGCATGATCAATACTCTATCCACAGTTTTTGGATTGGCACCTGCAATATAAAGATGCCAGTCATTAGGGCCTGGCCTGTGTGGCTCAGTAGTTGAGCTCTGACCCATGCACCAAGAGGTTTCAATTCCTGGTCAGGGCAAATGCCTGGGTTGTGGGCTCGATCTCCAGCAGGGGATGTCCAAGAGGCAGACAATCAATGTTGATGTTTCTCTCATCAATGTCTATCTGTCTCTCCGTTTCCTTCCCTCTCTCTCTAAAATCAATAAAAATTTGTTTTTAAAAAGATGCCAGTAATTATAGATTGAATAAAATGAGTGAGTGGATAAACTATCATAGCCTATGTCTATAGGAAAACATAATATAGACTGAACATATAAAAATTTTTTAGATATATTTTTATCGATTTCAGAGAAGAAGGGAGAGGGAGAGAGATAGAAACATCAATGATGAGAGAAAATCACTGGCTGGCTGCCTCCTGCACAACCTCTACTGGGGATTGAGCCTGCAACCTGGCATATGCCCTGACCTAGAATTGAACCAGTGACCTCTTGGTTCCTGGGTTGATGGGCAACCACTGAGCCACATCCAGCTGGGCCATATTAGATTCTTAAATTTTAGGTTGATAAATCTAATAAATGTGGAAAATATTAAAGAGTGAGATTTTAATGTGAAAGCAAAAGTGGAAAAATAAATAAAGAATGATTCAGGAATAGGTGAAAAATGAGAAGGGGAGAAAGCAGTATATAAAAGTAGCCTTATTATAATGCATAATAATTTAAAGATACAAGGAGATAATATAAGAACTGCATAGAAAAA
The DNA here is from genome assembly GCF_000412655.1 of Myotis brandtii. Lineage (NCBI taxonomy): Eukaryota > Metazoa > Chordata > Mammalia > Chiroptera > Vespertilionidae > Myotis > Myotis brandtii. Next base: position 392,908 of record NW_005369334.1, on the reverse strand, counting down.
TGCTGAGGCTTTTGTTATTGTCACATTTTTGTTTTTATTTTTTAACCAAGGCTATATTAAATGGACCTTACAGAATTAATTATAATAATATCCATTGACTCTTAAATTTCATATATATCCATTAATTCCATAAAGATTAAAATGTAATTCTAGTTGTTGGATACCCTTATAAAGCTGCAGAAGTAAAATAGCAAACATTTTACAGTTGTAACTTATAAAAATGCAAAATTATATATAAAGAAATCATGGGGAATTATCTAAATTTACCAAGAAAATATAAAGAACTTTGTGCTTAGTAAATTAAGCTTGGCAGTGCCCATTTTCAGATTATTTCCTTTACTTAATGACTCATTTATTTAGGTAGCCAAGCTAAATAAATACTTTGTGCAAAGGATTCTGATTAAAATCCTTAAATCATTTCTGCTCCAACACACTTGATAACTAGTTTTGCAATTTAGTGTCTGTCTTGGTTATGTTCCCAGCAGGTTATTAACAATTAATTAGCAATACTTCTCAAATGCTATCTGTGTTAGTCTACTAATTGCAGGGCAGGAAAATGGAATTTCCCTTTGTAAACAAATTGCAATCATGATCATTTGTTTTAGATAAGGCAATACAAATTTTCCTTATATTTTTATTGTTGTTACTTAGATTTACAGCCAGAAGGCATAAATTGTATTTATGAGTATTGGATAAAGCTGTTTATAACTTATATAGCAGATATTATAATCCTATAATTTAGACAACACTACCTCACTTTTACTCCTGCTTGCATCTATTTCTTTAGAAGGAGTGTGTGTGTGTGTGTGTGTGTGTGTGTGTGTGTGTGTGTGTGTGTGTGTGTGTGTTTAAACAATTATAACTTGAGAAATAGCATACTTTTCATATTTTCTATCAAATGTCTTAATGATTTTTAAAAAAAAATCAATTTGCTCATGTTTTAAAGATTCTAAATTAAAATATTTGTTAATAATTATATATATATTTAATATTTATAGTCTTCATTATTTCCTTTGGTACTTTTTGTGCTTGGTACTTGCTGTGCTTGACTCATTTTATTCCTAGCTATAACCATGTCTTACTATGCTTTTTTCTATGGCTTATATTCATAGAATACTTCAACTGGCATTAATCTTTAATAGTTTCTAGTCCAGCCACCTAATTTTATAGCTGACTTAGCTTAGGATCAGGAGAAGATAATTTGAATTTGGAAAGGTCACTATAGCAGATACAATAGATAGACTCATTCACATATTTCCCAATCTCTTTTTGTGGTTTCCTGGAGTGCAGAGGCTGCAAACCTAAAAACTAATCTCCTTCACTTAAGAAATGTATATGCTCAGATTCATCCAGGTGAGACTTAACATTTGGAGCTGAGCAAGTACAGGAGGACATTGTGCACAAACCACTTGTTGTTTTTTAAATCTCTGTTTTTGAAAGTATTACATATGTCCCCCTTTACCCCATTGACTTCTTCTAGCCC
>NW_005369334.1:387162-391390 GCF_000412655.1 Myotis brandtii | reverse complement strand
ACCTTCATCACCATGCATATATGCAAACAAGTTATTTGGTTAATCTTTTCCCAACCACCCACACTTCCCCACCTTCCCTCTGTGATTCCACAGTCTGTTTTAATAGTTTAGCTTGTGGCAGGTACTGTGTCACTTGGAGACAAAATCTTAGTGGTGGCTAATTGGTCCCTACATTGCTGTAGTGGGTATTTTATTCTGGAGTGAGATAAGACAGAAGAGGAAGATTCCTTTAGGGGTCAACTCTTTGGTATTGGTCAGAGTTATTTCTGGACCTCTCTGCCTGCACATACATCTGCTTATGCACTAACTTTAATAAATTTGGAAGTGAAAAAAAAATGTCCTGTATTAAGTTTTCTTCTGCTTAAACTAGATAGAATGGTTTCTGTTATCTGAATCTGACTAATATAGTAATGTGGAGAGTAATATGGATAGTTACTGATAAAATAACAGGCTTTGGAATAAAACCAAGAACTCCTAACTTGCCCAGCCAGCATGGCTCAGTAGTTGAGCATTGACCCATGAACCAGGACGTCACGGTTGGATTCCTGGTCAGGGCACCTGCCTGGATTATGGGCTTGATCCCCAGTAGAGGGCATGCAGGAGGCAGCAGATCAATGATTCTCTCTCATCATTGATGTTTCATCCATGGATTGGAAATGCATAGGAAAATAAAAAGAGATCAGTTATACACCTGAACAGAAATAATTTGTCTATGTGTATTCATGTAGAAAAAACTAAATGCTCTGCATTTCTGCCTGATGAATGGACAAGATAGGCAGAAGGAGTCACTGTGTTGTATTGAGATATTGTCTAAAGTTACAATTAACAGAATGAATGCCATGAATCATATATATTTAGGGCCAGATTCAGTTTAAAACTCCACATTATAGCTATTCTTTTGTATACATCTTTAGCTCAATTGGGATTATAATTATATTTATTCATATAATTATTTGCAAATTAAATGATACAGACTTCAAGATGTTCTAAGATTTAAACCAACACATAGAACACATTAAATAAGTACAAATTACTACAGATTTTAATGAGTCCCCTCAAATGCATCTTAAGACATGTTTATATATAATTAGCTAAAGATGAAAGACTTATTTTGACTAGATTTCATCTTTACTTTTATGAGATTATTGAAAAACTTGGAGCTGTTTTTTTTCTTTTTATAACAATAGATAGTATGATCTGTTTTATGGTTTAATATGAGTAATGTAGAATAGATTTTTGAATATTCATTTAAAAATATTATTTAACAAATAAGCAATAAGTCTTAGAACATTTAATCATCTTGTGAGGGTTTTTTGTTTATTATGAGGAACCATTTTTTTTCTAATATCAAATTTAAGAATCAATGAAATAGTATTTGGTATCAGTATCATTTAGATTGCTATATATAAATATAGACACAGCTATTATATACATACTAGAGGCCAGGTGCATGAATTCATGCACCAGTGGGGTCCCACGGCCTGACCAGTGATCAGGGCCAATTAGGGCCAGCCAGCCAGGGGGAGGGGCCACAGGAGGTTGGCCGGCCAAAAGAGGTTGACTGTGGGAGTTCACTGATCACCAGGGGGAAGCTCCTGTGTTGGGCATCTGCTCCCTGGTGATCAGTGCACATCATAGTGACCAGGTGACCAATCGTAATGGTTGCTTAGGCTTTTATATATATAGATACACACACACACAGATATAAGTTTTACATGTTCACCTTTATTACTTAAAACATGATATGTAACAAAAACATATTTTTAACTTGTGAATTATACTGTAAAATGAGGTAAATTAGTATTTTCAACTGAAATTAAATAATTTTATAAAATTACAGAAAGGCTGTCATAAGTTACCCTGTTTAGCAAAAAATTGTGTATAATTTAGTTGGAGGCTATTTTGTTGAATAAAATGTTAAACACTTTTCAGCATTGGTCTAACTTCAGTAAAATTTTTCACTCAAATATCATGTCTTATACATGAAAATCTTCAATTTAATACAGATTCAACTCTGTGTAAAGTTATAGATTATTACATGTTAAATACTTGTGCAAATCCAAGCCATATATATATATTATCCCATTTTAAATGACCATTTTTGCCCATCTTTGCCCATTTTTAATCTTAGCATCAACTTCTAAGTTTAAATATTTATAAAAGTAGTATAAAAATATATTAAAACATTTTTATTAAATGTCTTTTATTAAATCCCTATGATCTACCATCAGCTTATTTTAAATTATGGCACACTAAAGTCATAGCATCAATACACTTTAAACAATCTCTAAGGATAATTTCCAGCCCTGCAGGCCTGGCTCAGTGGTTATGCATTAACCTGTGAACCAGGTCACAGTTTCATTCCTAGTCAGGGCACATGCCCGGGTTCTGGGCTTGATCCCCTATGTCTGGCATGCAGGAGGCAGCAGATTAATGATTCTCTCTCATCGTTGATGTTTCTCTCTCTCTCTCCCTCTCACTTACTCTCTGAAATCAATCTATGTATACTAATAAAAGGGTAATATGCTAATTAGACTAGATTGACCTGAGATCTTCTGGATGTCCGAATTTCTTTCGGAAAAAGCCATGGTGGTGGGGGCCAAGGCAGAGGTGGTTAGGGCCAATCAGGCTGGCAGGGGATCAAGCAGTTAAGGGCAAGATCAGGCTGGCACGTGGGAGCAAGCAGTTAGGGGGCAATCAGGCTGGCAGGGGAGGGCAGTTAGGCAGCAATCAGCCTGCAGGCAGAGGCAGTTGGGGGTGATCAGGCAAAGAGGCAGGCAAGCGGTTAGGAGCCAACAGTCCAGAATTGTGGGAGGGATGTCTGACTGCCGGTTTAGGCCTGATCCCACAGATAGTGCCTAAACCTGCAGTCAGACATCCCCTGAGGGGGTCCCAGATTGGAGAGGGTGCAGGCCGGGCTGAGGGACACCCCCTGTGCACAAATTTTGTGCACCGGACCTCTAGTATATAAGTAAAAGCCTAAGTGACCAAACAACCAAATGCCCTAACGACCAGCTGAGCGGTCGCTATGACGCACACTGACCACCAGGGACAGATGCTCAATGCAGGAGCTGCTCCCTCGTGGTCAGCATGTTCCATAGTGGGAGCAATGCTCAGGTGATAGACGGGTGACAGACACAGGGCTCATGGCTGGTCGCCGCAACCCAGAGAACGCAGCAGAGCTGCAGCGAGTCTACCGAGGGGTGGCAGTGGCAGGCACAGCAGGGCCAGGATGAGCAGGAGCGGAAGGTAGGAGCAGCAGGCAGCATTGGACTACCAGTTTTGGCCTGATCCCTGCAGGCTACGCCGAGGGACTCCACCAGTGCACAAATCCGTGCACTGGGACTCTAGTAATAATATATTTTCAAAAAAGAATACTTTCCAATTAGCATCCTATGTAATAAAAGGTCAATATACAAATTGACCAAATGGCGGAACTGGTCGCTGCTATGATTAGCACTGACCACCTGGGGGCAGATGCTCAATGCAGGAGCTGCCCCCTGGTGGTTAGTGTGCTTCCACAGGGAGAGCGCCACTCAGCCAGAAGCCAGGCTTACAGCTGGCGAGCGCAGCGCAGTGGCAGGAGCCTCTCCTGCCTCTGCAGCAGTGCTAAGGACATCTGACTTCTGGCTTAGGCCTGCTCCCCACAGGACATCCCCCGAGGGCTCCTGGACTGTGAGCGGGTACAGGCTGGGCTGAAGGATTCCCCACCCCTAGTGCACAAATTTTGTGCACCAGGCCTCTAGTTACTTTAATAATTGTGTTATAAAGTTTATTTTACTGGACAATTTCAAACCACTCATAAAAATTAAATATATGGAAAATTTATTCTTCACATATAAACATTGTTTTGGGTTGTTTTTGCTTCTTTGTTTGTTTTTAATAAAATGATGTACTGGGGGGCTTTACCCAGTAAGATTAAAACAATATTATTACAATTTATATAAAAAACTAAGAACACAATCAACTCTGATGATATTAAAAATAATTCCTTCCCTAGCTGGTTTGGCTCAGCAGATAGAGTGTTGACCTGCAGACTGAAGGGTCCCTGGGTTAGATTCCAGTCATGGGCTTGATCCCCAGTAGGGGAAGTGCAGGAGGCAGCCGATCAATGATCCTCTCTCATCATTGATGTTTCTATCTCTCCCTCTCCCTTTCTCTCTGAAATCAATAAAATACATTTAGAAAAAAGAATTCCTGCATACATTCTCTGTGTGTGTGTGTATAT
>NW_005369334.1:374656-385749 GCF_000412655.1 Myotis brandtii | reverse complement strand
TGCTCGCTTCAGTGCCTGGCTGCCGGCCGCCATCTTGGCTGACAGTTAATTTGCATATACTCATTGATTAGCCAATGAAAAGGGTAGCGGTCGTACGCCAATTACCATGTTTCTCTTTTATTAGTGTAGATTGTATTATATTATATTTTCCAGTACGTGTTAAGCCAAAACAAAAACAAAAAATGTGAATGTATCACAATGAATTTCAGTAAGTACTATTTTATTCTTTTACCACTTTTTAGTTATCCTGCCAATAATATAAAATAGGTATTATTTGCTGCATATTATTACTTTTCTACTTTTATTTCAATTAAATATTTGTATTGTCAAAGTATATACAAATGCAAGACTAAATTATATGCTGTCTATGAAAACAACTTTTAAATATATAGGGACAAAGAATTTAAATCTAAAAAGGATGAAAAGAGATATACCAGTCAAATACTAATCAAAAGCACACTTGGGAGGCCATGTTGGCAATAAATTATATTTTAGGCAAAAAGACATTTTTAGAGATGAAGAAATACATTTAATAAGAAAAAGGTGTGAACTTATCAAATGCTATCAAAAGAGCATGTCAATGCTCAATGTGGGTGCATTTAAAACAGATTCAAAATGCATGAAGAAAAGATAATATAAATTCAAAGAAAATTGATAAAGCTACAATTATGATTGGAGATTTCAATATTCTTTTCTTTGTATCTAGAACATATAGACAGAAAATCAGTAGGTATGTGAAAGACTGGAACAACACTCTAAAGCAACTAAATTCAATTTATGAAACATCCCCTTTCCCAAAAAGCAAAATCCATATTCTTTTCTAGTGCACATAGAACATTTGTCATGGTAGATTATATTCTGGAAAAAGTCTAAATGAGTTTAAGGGAATTAAAGTCACAAAGTATTGTTTGTTACCAAATATGAATTTAAATGAGAAATTAATAACTGAAAGATGTTTGAAAATACCCAAATATTTGGAAACAAATAATCCCTGGGTCAATAGCTAAATCAAAATGGGTATTAGAAAAAATATTGAACTAAATTAAGTAAGCATACAACATGTCAAGGTGTACAGCCACAGTGTTAATGTTTATATTGGAAATAGAGCAAAGTTCAAATCAACAATTAGGGAAAGTAAAAATAAGGGAAACGTAGGCGGAGTATTGTATTTTATTTTTATAGTAAATGCTTATTGACAAATCTATTTATATTAAGGAGTAAAATAATTAAAATAAATTGAGATGAACATATACACAGATGTCATGGGAAATTAAAAGGAATATATCTTGTGATTGAAAACAAAATATTTCAGTTCTACAGAACTATTGGATCTCAGATGTTTTTCTAATAGATTCTAGGCAGCATGTCAATATAGTAAGGGAAAATATGAATGCTGCATGAATTAACTAATTCGAAATCAGTATAAACTCCATATTCACAATACCAAGTGATTGTATTTATAATAATAGGAATATTTACCTCTGAGTTCTCAGCCCATTTATGACAGACAGGTAATTAACTGATTTATGGGTTTTCCTTTGATCATGTCAGTAATTTCTCAGACACTTTTTTGTTTTTTCATTTCATGCTTGTTTTATGTCACCTCATTCTAAGGGTCTGCTCTTCCCCTTATTCTAAATCCTAGTTGCAAACAGTTGGTGTTGATGTAATGACTGCTCAGTATGAGCGTGAAGGGAGCAGTTGGCTTCTCTGTCTCATCTGCTTCATGGGATGGGCAACCCCAGTAGGGACTCCCTGCTCTGAGGATCAGTGATTGAATTCAAGCGCAGCTGCCTGGAATTTAGGAGTCCCCATAAATCACCCTGTCCTCCTCTGTCACTCCCTTTCTAGGCTCCATCAGGGCACTGTTATTTTGTCTGTTTTAGACTTCGCTTTATAGAAACAAGGAAGTTCAATGAGAAGGCATCATTATAATTGCCACAAATAAAATTATTATTTTACAGATTGAAAATGAGTAAAAAGAGATTTAATGACTTGATTAATGAAGACAATGTTTTCAAGGCGGTTCCCCCAATCAACCCTAAGTACCTAAGTCACTAAAATTTTTAACTATCACCTAAAGTCATAATTATAATTTAATATGTTTTCTTAAAATTAAAAACAAAGTTTTCTTTAATTTTAACTTTTGGACCCTTATTTTGAACCTTTGTTTATTACATTAAATAAATTACAGATATGTTAATGCATTATATTAAAATTAAAATGGTAAAATATATAAGTAAAATGTCCCACTTGTGTATGTTTAGATGGACCTTAACTAGTAAGTAGTACTTGGTATGTTTTTGAAGTATTCTTCATTTTGTCTGATAAGCTTTGAAAACACCAGATTGGGCTCTCTGCTAGTATTTGTATATCTCTCAATACCCTCTGTGACATTTAGCAGTCTTCTCAGTATCACTCCGGAATCAGACGAAACCCAGGGGTGACCTCTAGTTTTCTATAATATATATTATGTCTGTTGCTCTTTCTATGGCTGATGGCACTGATTAAAATGGCAAGCATAAAATACTTGAAAGACAGGAAATCAGACAAAATAAACTTTCGCATATTGGGAACATGATGAAAGATTTTTCTATTAAAGCATGTCCAAACATAAAGTATATTTTCTTGGGTAACTTTTCTTTTCAAAAGAGACTTATATTTTATGTGTAAATCAGAGGAAAAGAGAACGCCAATACTTGTCTTCTATTATTGCTAGAAGCATCATTTAGAATCAATGTGTTAGAAACTAAAAATGAGACAACAATGATACAGAGTAGCCAAATAGTAACACATCAAATAATAACTTGAAATATCCAACACAATATTATGGAGTAATTGAATCTGAGAACAGGTTGTAAGATAAAAACAAAAAAACAAAATCAGGAATGAAATGCCCAAAACTTCAAAAAAAAAAAAAAAGCATTTTGCCTTGACCTATTATCAAATATGAAGTCATTTTATTTTATATTTTATGAAAGGTGGAAAGTCAAAATTATAATTTAAAAATATAGCATAGCATGCTCAGATAAAATATTTCAAAGAAAATACACTAAAAGTTCACATCATATGAACATTGCTGAAAGGATAGATAAAATTTGCTCTATCTGATAAAGCATAGTTATTGTGCTTATTATACTTATTAAAAAATAAATAGGTCAGGCTGTTGTGGCCACTGTGGAAAACAGTATGGATTTTCCTCAAAAAAAATGAAAGAAAGAAAGAAAGAAATTAAAAATGGAACTTCTTTTTGACTCAGCAATCCCAATTCTGGGAATATATTCTAAGAATCCAGAAACACGTTCCAAAGGCCATTTGCACCCCTATATTCATAGCAGCCTTATTTATAATAGCCAAAATTTGGAAACAGCCAAGTGCCCATCAATAGATGAGTGGATGAACAAGATGTGATACATTGACACCATGGAATACCACACAGCCGTAAAATGAAGGAACTCTTACCTTTTGTGACAGCATGGATAGACATGGAGATTATTATGCTAGGTGAAATAAGCCAGTCAGCGAAAGGAAAATACCATATGATCTCACTTATGTGGAATCTAATGCACAAAATAAACTGATGAATAAAACAGAAACAGAGGCATCGATACATGGAACAGACTGGCGGCTGTCAGAGGAGACAGAGGTAGGGTTGTGGGGGACTGGATGAAAGAAAGTGAAGGGATTAGCCCAACAACATATATGCATAACCAGACAACAATGTGGAGTTGGCCAGAGGGAAGGCAGAGGGGCGAGGGCTGGGTGGAGGTGGGCAAAGGAAGAAGGGGTGGGGACATCGGTAAAAAAAAAATAAATTAAAAAAAATATAGTCGTACTGCCCCATGTTGCTCAGTAGTTGAACGTAGATCCGTGAACCAGGAGGTTGGGTTTGATTCCCAGTCAGGGCACATACCCAGATTGTGGGCTCGATCCCCAGTAGGGGGTATACAGGAGGCAGCCAATCATGGTTCTCTCTCATCATTGGTATTCTCTTTCTCCCTCTTCCTTTCTCTCTCTGAAATCAATAAGTAGATAAAGAATAAAAATATAATAAATGGATCATAGATTTATATTCCTTCCTTATAATGTTTTTGTAAATTGTGGTCAGTTCTTCTAAAATTTGATTTGCCTAGAGTTTATTTCTTCTTAATTTTGAATACACAAAGTGCATATAGTTTCACTAAACATTACATTTTTCCATTGTATTATATAGTTTAAGATTGCTTTTTGCTGTAATGCATTATCTAGTTATATTTTTGAAGAGACTATATAGCTGATAAAATTTCTGAGTTCTTTATGTCTGAAGATGTCTGAATTTAACTCTATAGAATTTATCTTTTTTCATTTTCTTTTCTGAAATAATCAGTGCTAAGAACATCTGATTTCAATCAGAATCTGCATTCTTTGTGGGGAAATTAATAATTTTTAATGATCTTTCAGATCTGCTCTTTAAACAAAATATTAAAGTATGTGTATTTATATTTGGTCTTTAAAATATATATCCTGCTTGGTATTATTAATATTTTACTCAGAAGAATTGCTTTTTAAATTTTTGTTATTGGAAATATTGAACTATATTTTTCTTTAAATATCACTTCTCTTCTTTTTACCCTATTAGATCTTTATGCTTTATTATTTTTTTTCTCTACTGTGTCTTAGATGGCCTTTGAAACTTTTGACCTATTCTCAATGTCTCTTAACTTCCTTTCAGGCAGCATTCTAAAAAAAAATGTCTGGTTCAATTTCTATTAATTAATTCACTATTCATTTTTTTTCATGTTACTATTCATTGTGAATATGACTGATAAAAATAATTGCATTTTTAATCAATGTGTTTTGATTATATAACCATCAATGTGTTTTTCAATGTGTTTCCTTTATATAACCATCCTGTGTGCATCTTCCCCATTTCTGGTTAGTAATGGCAGCTATGCAATGTATCTTCATGCCTAATTCTCACTCAGTATCCACCTGGAGGGAGACCCTAGGGTTGCTATTGCTTATCTGAGGAAGACAAGACTTTCAAGATCTATTGCTTCCATGGCAGTGTTCAAAATGACTTTTCCTGTTTTTGTTGATATTCTTCCTCAGATGTATATATTTTGCCCACTGCTAGTCCAGAGTATTAATCTTTAATCAGCTAAATCTCTGCAGTTATGTCTGCCTTCTAAGATTTATAGAAAACAAGGAGCCCAGAGCGCGAAATCGCGCGGCCTGCCCACCCAACTGCCGCCCTGCCTTGACACAGGAACCTCTCCGCAGAACTCCAGCCCAACAGCCCAGCCCTCCCACCCACCCCTCTGGCCTTCTCTGGCCACTTCCAGAACCACCCTCAGTCCTTCGAGTCACCTTGGGCTGGTCCCCACTTCTCCAGGCGCCTCCCTGCTTCTGCCCCTTTTCCAGAGCAACGTGGTGGCTCCGCCCCATCATGGCACCTGAGGAAGAGTGTGGAAACCTCTTGCCTGCTGCGCTGTGCTCCTTCCCCAGGCAGGTGAGTGGCGGGACTCCCTGAGTGCAAGCAGTGGGTCGAAAAGGACTGGTGAGGGGGTCGCTCCAGGCTCTCATCCCTGCCCTCCCGGGCACAGGCCTCCTCCAGGCGCCTCCTCGTTTCTACCCCATCTCCTGGGAGAAACACCCTGCTGCGCAGGCGCAGGCAGCCTCCTCCTTAGCGGTCATGACTTTGACACTGTTAGGACCAATTAGCATATTACCTCTTTATATATATAGACTTGGACTCCCTGCAACTATAAGAGTTGCCTGTGTTCTGTTTTAGACTTAAGTACATTTTCATCATTTTAATTTTAATAAGATTTTATACATTTTTAAAATAAATTTGATGTGGGAACAGAAAGAATGTGGAGATACATTTAACCTATGCATTTGAAAATGAGCATTTTGTTAAAATTTTTTTGGTAATAAAGTCCAACCAATTTTTTCTAGTGATATGAAATTTTTATATCAAATTATAGCTTGCATTAGACATAATTATGAAAGATATTGTCCAATATTTGTGGGGTGTTTTATTTTTTTTAAATATATTATTGATTTTAGAGAGAGAGGAAGGAAGAAGAATAGAGAGATGGAAGCATCAATAAGAGAGAAACATTGATTGGATGCCTCCTGCATACCCCCTACTGAGGATAGAGCTAGCACCCCGAGAATGTGCCCTGACTGGGAATCTATCCTGTGACCTCTTGGTTCATGGGTTGATGCTCAACCACTGAGCCTCACCGGCCAAGCTGTGGGGTTCTTTAAATATAGGTATTTTGGTTTTCTCTCCCATTTAGCTGAAAAACCATGCTCCAGAAAATGAATCAAAAACATTATGTATCAGGATGTATTTTTGGCTGTAGTAAGGCCAACTAAAGGGGAAAATAAATAAATTGCAGAAAATGTCAATATTGATTTTACTAAATGAATAGTGAATCTAAAAATATCATTTAAAAATTATTAGCATAAAATTCAGCTTTTTATTCTTCCGAAAGCTTGTTTAAATACAGTATTAAAAAACTGCAGAATGGAATCATGTTGCCTATGAAACTGAAGTCTGACAAAGACTCTGTAATCTCAGGCTGTAATGAAATATAGGATGAATAAAAAAAAACATTCTTTTGCATGAAACATTGGTTTAAAATAGGATCATTTTGAAAATATGTATAATTCATTTTAAAATAAGCACTTGTGCTAAACTGACCATTCTTAATTTATAAAATTTACCTTCAATTGCCCAAGATTAACTTTTGCAAATGAATACTCAATAACAAATTCAATATATTTATTTCTAAACTCAAAAATGCTATGTTTAATTTTGCATCACTCTGATATGTGTTCTTATGAAGGCTTAGAGACTGATTATGGGATATTTATGTCAACTTTCCTAAGTGATCTTAATAATCTATGAATTTTATTAAAGTAGTTATACATTAATCAGGCTGTCAAAAGAAGGATTTAAGAAAGAACTTTAGGTTGTGTAGAAGACAGAGTTATCCAAACTGGAATTCTCCTTTTGATACATATGCCAGGAATGGTAGAATATATATCTAAACTACAGGACTAGTACATAAATATACTATTTCATTTAAAGAAATGAATATACTACTGGAAAAAAATGGAATAAAAAATAGATATTTGAAGACTTAGTTTTATTATTGGATTACTTTTTAAAGTTACACATCAAAATTGTGTAACATTTGGAAATGAAAGAAAAATATATTAAGACTAAAATAACTCATGAGGCAGAATTAATACTTCTGCAATTATCTCCAAATATAATTTCTACTAATTATTTTCATACTTAAGCTTTTACTTATAATGAATATATGTCCTAGTTATGTTTACTAATTACATTTTCTATAATATAATCCTATAAATTATTATACATATCCTACATAATGAAAAGCTGATATGAAAATTGTCCCCTCAAATAGGAGTTTTAGAGAGAGAGGAAGGAAGAAGAATAGAGAGATGGAAGCATCAATAAGAGAGAAACATTGATTGGATGCCTCCTGCATACCCCCTACTGAGGATAGAGCTAGCACCCCGAGAATGTGCCCTGACTGGGAATCGATCCTGTGACCTCTTGGTTCATGGGTTGATGCTCAACCACTGAGCCTCACCGGCCGAGCTGTGGGGTGCTTTAAATAGAGGTATTTTGGTTTTCTCTCCCATTTAGCTGAAAAACCATGCTCCAGAAAATGAATCAAAAACATTATGTATCAGGATGTATTTTTGGCTGTAGTAAGGCCAACTAAAGGGGAAAATAAATAAATTGCAGAAAATGTCAATATTGATTTTACTAAATGAATAGTGAATCTAAAAATATCATTTAAAAATTATTAGCATAAAATTCAGCTTTTTATTCTTCCGAAAGCTTGTTTAAATACAGTATTAAAAAACTGCAGAATGGAATCATGTTGCCTATGAAACTGAAGTCTGACAAAGACTCTGTAATCTCAGGCTGTAATGAAATATAGGATGAATAAAAAAAAACATTCTTTTGCATGAAACATTGGTTTAAAATAGGATCATTTTGAAAATATGTATAATTCATTTTAAAATAAGCACTTGTGCTAAACTGACCATTCTTAATTTATAAAATTTACCTTCAATTGCCCAAGATTAACTTTTGCAAATGAATACTCAATAACAAATTCAATATATTTATTTCTAAACTCAAAAATGCTATGTTTAATTTTGCATCACTCTGATATGTGTTCTTATGAAGGCTTAGAGACTGATTATGGGATATTTATGTCAACTTTCCTAAGTGATCTTAATAATCTATAAATTTTATTAAAGTAGTTATACATTAATCAGGCTGTCAAAAGAAGGATTTAAGAAAGAACTTTAGGTTGTGTAGAAGACAGAGTTATCCAAACTGGAATTCTCCTTTTGATACATATGCCAGGAATGGTAGAATATATATCTAAACTACAGGACTAGTACATAAATATACTATTTCATTTAAAGAAATGAATATACTACTGGAAAAATGGAATAAAAAATAGATATTTGAAGACTTAGTTTTATTATTGGATTACTTTTTAAAGTTACACATCAAAATTGTGTAACATTTGGAAATGAAAGAAAAATATATTAAGACTAAAATAACTCATGAGGCAGAATTAATACTTCTGCAATTATCTCCAAATATAATTTCTACTAATTATTTTCATACTTAAGCTTTTACTTATAATGAATATATGTCCTAGTTATGTTTACTAATTACATTTGCTATAATATAATCCTATAAATTATTATACATATCCTATATAATAAAAGGCTGATGTGCAAATTGTCCCCTCAAACAGGAGTTCGACCAGGGGGCGGGGCCGGATTGGGGCGGGCTGGCTGAACCCCACCCATGCACGAATTCATGCACCGGGCCTCTAGTGTAAATATACATATAATCCTAGGTCGTTAAACCCAACAGAAAATAATTTTAATAAAAATACTGAATTATGATGTAACTATTGCAAGGGGACATTTAGATCATTAATACTCATAGTTTGAGGACCATTCAAGAGTTTTGATCTGGGCAAAGCACTTCTTTGCTGATCTAAATAGCTTCTTCAAACACCTCTGGGGCATTAGCTCCTGCCCCAGTAAAGACTACTCTCTATGGACAGTGGGAAGCCTGGCAGTGCCCCTTGACATGAGGTTGTGTGCCCAGCAACACCAGCTCCACCCTCCCCTACAATGTGCTTGAAAGCTTGTTTAAATACAGTATTAAAAAACTGCAGAATGGAATCATGTTGCCTATGAAACTGAAGTCTGACAAAGACTCTGTAATCTCAGGCTGTAATGAAATATAGGATGAATAAAAAAAAACATTCTTTTGCATAAAACATTGGTTTAAAATAGGATCATTTTGAAAATATGTATAATTCATTTTAAAATAAGCACTTGTGCTAAACTGACCATTCTTAATTTATAAAATTTACCTTCAATTGCCCAAGATTAACTTTTGCAAATGAATACTCAATAACAAATTCAATATATTTATTTCTAAACTCAAAAATGCTATGTTTAATTTTGCATCACTCTGATATGTGTTCTTATGAAGGCTTAGAGACTGATTATGGGATATTTATGTCAACTTTCCTAAGTGATCTTAATAATCTATAAATTTTATTAAAGTAGTTATACATTAATCAGGCTGTCAAAAGAAGGATTTAAGAAAGAACTTTAGGTTGTGTAGAAGACAGAGTTATCCAAATTGGAATTCTCCTTTTGATACATATGCCAGGAATGGTAGAATATATATCTAAACTACAGGACTAGTACATAAATATACTATTTCATTTAAAGAAATGAATATACTACTGGAAAAAAATGGAATAAAAAATAGATATTTGAAGACTTAGTTTTATTATTGGATTACTTTTTAAAGTTACACATCAAAATTGTGTAACATTTGGAAATGAAAGAAAAATATATTAAGACTAAAATAACTCATGAGGCAGAATTAATACTTCTGCAATTATCTCCAAATATAATTTCTACTAATTATTTTCATACTTAAGCTTTTACTTATAATGAATATATGTCCTAGTTATGTTTACTAATTACATTTGCTATAATATAATCCTATAAATTATTATACATATCCTATATAATAAAAGGCTGATGTGCAAATTGTCCCCTCAAACAGGAGTTCGACCAGGGGGCGGGGCCGGATTGGGGCGGGCTGGCTGAACCCCACCCATGCACGAATTCATGCACCGGGCCTCTAGTGTAAATATACATATAATCCTAGGTCATTAAACCCATCAGAAAATAATTTTAATAAAATTACTGAATTATGATGTAACTATTGCAAGGGGACATTTAGATCATTAATACTCATAGTTTGAGGACCATTCAAGAGTTTTGATCTGGGCAAAGCACTTCTTTGCTGATCTAAATAGCTTCTTCAAACACCTCTGGGGCATTAGCTCCTGCCCCAGTAAAGACTACTCTCTATGGACAGTGGGAAGCCTGGCAGTGCCCCTTGACATGAGGTTGTGTGCCCAGCAACACCAGCTCCACCCTCCCCTACAATGTGCTTTAAAAACCAGAAAATTTGTGCCTTTCATCTCCTAAATTTGAACTTTGTGCCTTTCATCTTCCCTTGCCTGGAACAATAGTTTAGTTCATCTATCATGGCTTTTGAAGTATTTTTATTGGCTTATTAAGAGGTATTATTTAGTTTGCTATTGGCTTGTGAAATTGTCATAATTCCTACAGGGAGCCTGTATTTAAAAAAAAACACTAGTAAAACAAAAGAAAAACTGAATTATGTGGATATAACTTATGTGGTATTCTTAATCATTTTTTGAAAAATACCTAAATAGATATTTGGCTCCGGTGGTTGGAGTGTCATCCCATACACCAAAAGGTTGCAGATTCAATTCCCAGTTAGGGCACATACCTAGGTTGCAGGTTCCATCTCTGGTAATGGTGCATACAGAAGGCAACAGATCGATGTTTCCCTCTCACATCAATGCTTCACTCTATCTCTCTCAAAATGAATTATAAATAGCTAATTAGCTGATAGACAATTTATTTCTCTTCCAGCATAATTGTTTAAAGTTATAAGTTTACCTCTAAGT
>NW_005369334.1:360946-374535 GCF_000412655.1 Myotis brandtii | reverse complement strand
TCAAGGGCATGTACCTTGGTTGCGGGCACATCCCCAGTAGGAGGTGTGCAGGAGGCAGCTGATCGATGTTTCTCTCTCATTGATGTTTCTAACTCTCTATCCCTCTCCTTTCCTCTCTGTAAAAAATCAATAAAATATATTAAAAAATTAATTAAGTCTTCTAGTTATTACTTTCCACATGACTTCTTAAATTCATTGTTACACAAGCATGATCTTATTTTAGTGATCATTTTCTGATTAGTAGAACCAATTCTTATTGTTTTTCTCCTTTGTCTATGCTACTTGTACTTCTTCTTTGTCTATCAAGGGAGTTTTGTTTTAGAAATTAATATTTCCATATCATGCAAAAAGTGAGAAATTTTGTCATATCATTTTCATGATCTTCTCCTGTTCAGATGCTATATTTGTCAAATAGTTTAGTTTAGCCATTTAAATCTAATGTGACCACTTTTGGTTTTCTTTAAATCACAGTCTACTAATTTCAAAATCAGAAAAACATACGTATTTAATTTTATATTTTCCAGATTCAGGGTCACATTTTTCCTGCATCACCATGTCTCATAATTTACATTTGCACTGACCATTGTTATTGTTGTGTTGTATAGATCTGGATTATCATCTTCTATGATAAAGTGTTGGATTTCATTCAGGCAGAGAGGTAAGCTACTAGCAGATGACCTTGATCATGTGTGGTTGATAGAAGAGATTTAGTGCACTTCCCTTTGTGTCCAAGACCTTCAGCTTGGTCGTAGGCACTTTTTTCCTATAGCATGACCTCTCTAGGTTTCCATGAAAGCTCCCGTTGTTTATAAAATTCTTCTAAATGTGTCCAACTTGACTCTGTCTCCACAGCAGCTAATAACTCCTAAAATTTCAACTCAGATCTTTCAAACTTTCTGCCATTACTTTTCCCTAGAATTCTCTGGTCTTGCCCCAATTGTGTCCAAATCATGAGCCAGTGAAGGATTGGAGAGAGTTTTATTCATATTTGGGGCTTGCCCCCTATGGTTCCTCCTTTCTTTCATTTTTAAGCTATTGTGCAGTCCCAAACCCTGACCATGATATTTCTACCCAGTAAGACTACTAACTCCTGCTTAGCAAAATGCTCTGTGTTAAGCAGACTAGTAAGTGTCCTTATGGAAAAGCCAGTTAAACTTCAGTATCACTCTGTGGGTTTCCCTGTTCTCTAGGGTCATTTATTCTCCAGTTCCATTTGGATTTGCACACTCTAGAGTGTCTTTAAAAAGTTAATTGTCATTGGCAAGGACATTTTTTCTGGTGAAAGCTACTCAGCAATACTTAGATACAGGAAGGCTGTGCTAGTTGTATGTATTTTTAATTGTACATATATTCCCTTTGATTGCCAGAAAATTTCTAACACAGGATGTCTACCAATAATATTTAGGAGTATTCTTCCTCAATCCTTAAGAATGATGTTAGAGCATTTCTTAAATTTGTATAGGTATATATTAAACAAAAAGTGGTATTTGTATCTCAATTTTATTTCTATTTTTGGCTACTAATCTATTTGAATACGTTTTCATGACATTTTAATTTGTTCTTCTATGATTCTTTTCTTATTCATATCTATTTTCTATTTTCTAAGGAATTGCTTGCCTTTTCCTTGTTAACTTGCGAGAAAAACTGTGATTTTTACTATCAGAATTTGTTGCTTAATTTCCTTGCTCCTGTTCCTTACTTCCTGAGTAGTGCTACCTCCTAACAATTTCTTCTATACCTTCTTATTGTCTAAATATCTGATAGATAAAATGCCCACATTGGGAAAAACCTGTGTAGCAGACAGATAGCCTGTCTACCACTTCATGGTGATGATCTTAAACTCACAATGTCTTTTTGCCCACATAAGTAAAATTATACTTTGTCATAAGTTGTTATACTACTCAGTGTACTTATGTATATAGGACATTCAGGGGAGTTCCTAACTCAATACATGTTAACTATGATGATTAGAATTTTTTTACATGCTGGTATGTCTCTATGAATAGCTCTACACCTATCACCAATAAACTATTACTTTTCAATTCTTAACATGTTCTGCTCCAGAAGCCTTTTGAACTCCCTGGTATGATTTATTGAATATAAAGAATAATAAATAAAATCACAATAAGGTGAGGCATTTATAAGTGTTTATACTTTTTCCTTTTGCATTTGTTTCTCAAAATAACTTCCAGAGTCAGAAATTCCACTAGAAGAAAGAATGAGGAGCAAGGGAGGATCCAGCATTTCTGTGTTCTTATTGGTACCACAATCATATAATAGCCATTTTCTTACTTCAACTTCTTTTCCTTTAATTACTACTTTCTGTGTGTATTTACCCTCTACCAATTTTGAAGTTCTATTCACTATGTTTATACTTTAAAATTTTAATCTAGATAGTTTACATGTATACTTAGAGTAGCAGTCGGGACACTCGTAAGTCAAGGCCCCACTGTAATAGCCATTTTCTTCAACTTCTTTTCCTTTAATTATTACTTTCTGTTTGTATTTACTCTCTACCAATTTTGAAGTTCTATTCATTATGTTTATACTTTAAAATTTTAATCTAGATAGTTTACATGTATACTTAAAGTAGCAAAATCTAAGTTATTTAATACTTTTAAGAACTTAGAAGACTTTAACTTCTTGTAAACACTCCTTCTCTAATTAGATACCATTTCTCTTTAGTTTTAGTACTATAATATTCCCAAAATATCAACTTAGATTCTATTATGTTTTATTTTTAGTACCTTTTGCTTATATTTAGTTTATATTTTTTGTTTATATTTTGTTTTAGGTTAACATTTATTTGTAATCAACATTTTATCTCACTACTGTCTTCTGTCTTCCATTGTTGATGGTGAATGTCAATTGTCACTTTAATCTTTGTGTTTATTATGGTCTTTTTCTGTCTGATTAATGTTTTTCAATGAATTGTTAGTTCACATTCCTTAGAACACTTTTTTTTCTGAGGAAATTAATTGAGTCCTGGGTTAAAGGTGTATAGCAACATAGAAAAAATCCATTTGTTTTTGCAGGGCAACTGACAGTTCAAAAACAATGGACGTAATTCAGGGGATAAATTCAGCGGAGATTGTGCTGCTTTATCAAGAATAAAGGTAGAAACTACATATTTTCTAATTCTATCTTTAAGAGTGGCCTCTTTCAAGTTTACATACTTTAGACATGGCCAAGGTTTATGCAGAATCTTCTACCTAATTCTTGACAAACCTAGTTTTCTCCTTTGTTCTTTTTTTTCTCTCTCTACTCCTTATTGCTTAAAACTGAAGCTCTGGAATACAATATATTAGCATGTTTCCTTATGAGCATCTAGGGGAAATGCTAGCATCTAGATTTATCTTTGTTTCTGGATTTTGGCTTCATTGTAAGTCTTGGACTTCAACATATTTTTAATATATATTTAAAAAAAAAAAAAAAAAAGAGTGGCCTCTTTCAAGTTTACATACTTTAGACATGGCCAAGGTTTATGCAGAGTCTTCTACCTTGACAAACCTAGTTTTCGCCTTTGTTCTTTTTTTTCTCTCTCTACTCCTTATTGCTTAAAACTGAAGCTCTGGAATACAATATATTAGCATGTTTCCTAACGAGCATCTAGGGGAAATGCTAGCATCTAGATTTACCTACGTTTCTGGATTTTGGCTTCATTGTAAGTCTTGGATTTCAACAATTCTTTTATTTCTAAACAGTTTTGTAATATATATATTCTGTATCTATTTATATTCTGTATCTATTTATATTTGTATTATACATATATAGTTTTCATTTATTTCATAATTTTTAGAGTCTTAGAGAATGAGAGATTTTCAAGGTATTTAGATTTAGATGCCATATTACTCTAACATCCTGTCACTTTTGACTCTCTTTTACCTATAATTTCTGTGTTGTAACATGGTGCTCTTTATTTCAAGAGGCATTATTTGTTTATGACTTTATCTCTAAAACTGATTATAATTTCTTTTAAAACAGGCAGCATTATTTACTCATATTTTATTCTCAAAGTTAGAAAGGAGAACGTAGCATTGACTTACATATGATAATTTATTTAGTAAATCAATATATAAAATTTGGTTTTCAGGGATAATGATTCATTAGGGTATATCTATGTTCACCTTATAACAAATAATATATTTTATAATTTATATTTTTTCTTTGCAGGTATTGGTTTCTTAGTATATATTTGTTTCTAGTACATTGAATCATGACAAAAAATGAGAAAAACAAATACCTCTCTTATAAGGAATTATGCCAATTTTGCTAATGCAATCTACAGTTTTACTTTATACATATAAGAAATATAAAAATGTTAATATATATAAATGCTAATTATATTAGACCAAATATGAGTAAATCTGAAATAAAATTCACTAATGAAGTTGGACCACAAGATTTTATAAGAATAGACCTCGAAAGAATTTATTAGCCAAAAGTAAGAATTTGAGTTATTATATAAATGTAACTTTAAGTTAATGTTTATTTTTCAACTTGACTTTTGTGGTACACAGGGAAGAAAAGCTCCCCCAAACCATTGAACATCTAAGATATTTAGTTTAAATAGAAATGACATCTACCCACCTGAAGAAATAGGCATGAAACTTTCTGTCTCAAACATATTTCTATCCTCCAAATTGAGACTGTATGTGTGCAACCTTATGTTGCACAGTTATCATTATCTTTAGCAACAGCAAAATGGGGAGGGAGGCTTTTAACAGAAAGGTTTCTCTTTTGTTTTACATATCAAAGACTAAGTGATCATAAGATAAGATGGAACTCATAGTACACATCATGCATTCCTCAAAGCCCTGGAATTGAGTATAGTCTAAGAATGTGCTGCTTGCATTAGGATAATGGCTACTATTTACACCACTGCCAAAAGCCATTTCTCTTCTATTCTGCGAAGCTGGAGGCAGCTCTGAGGATTCACTTGAGAGCCAAACTTTAATTGAAGCTAGTCTTGATCAAAATCAAACTCTGGGGGTGAAATGTGGAATAACATAAGTCTAAACATTTAATTGGTTTCTTTGTGAGAGAGTGAAAAAGCAATATTTTGAAAGCAATCTAAGCTACCGTATTCAGAGATAAACCAACTATGGTCAGAGTTTAGCAAATGTTATTTTTAGAATACAAAGTAAAACTTGGTTTCATAAAATAGCCCTTTAACATATACGCACCCAATATAGGAGCACCTAAGTATATTACAGAACAAATAAACAAAAACACTTTTGGTGGACTCTAAGGAAGAGATCAGAAGCAATACAGTTATAGTAGTGGATTTAACACCCCATTATCATCACTGGATAGATCTTCCAGACAAAAAATCCAGAAGGAAACAGTGACCTTAAATGACACACTGGATTGGACAGATTTAACTGATATTTACAGAACATTTCATTCCAAAGCAACAGAATATACATTCTTCTGACGTGCACATGGAACATTCCCAAAGATAGACCACATGTTAGGACACAACATAAGTCCCTAACAATTTCAAGAAGATTGAAATCATACCAAACATCTTTTCAGATCACAATGGCATGAAACTGAAACTGGAAATCAACTAAAATAAAATGTAAAAAATTATAAACACTCAAGCACATGGAGGGTAAATAACATGTTAATAAACAATGACTGGGTTATCAAGGAGATCAAGGAAGAAATATAAAATTACCTGGAAATAAATGAACACACAACAACCCAAAATCTATGGGACACAGCAAAAGTAGTCCTGAGAGGGAAGTCCATAGCATCACAAGCCTACCTCAAGAAGGAAGAAAAATCTCAAATAGTGATATAACTCTACACCAAAAACAACCAGAAAAAAGAACAACAAGAAAAGCCCAGAGTATGCAGAAGGAAGAAAATAATAAGGACCAGAGAAGGAACAAATGACATAAAGTCCAAAAGAAAAAAAATACAAATGATCAATGAAACTGAGAGCTGGTTATTTGAAAAGCTCAACAAAATTGATGTATCTTTAGCCTGACTCACAAGGAACTAAGAGAGAGGACTCAAATAAATAAAATCAGAAAGGAAAGAGGCAAACAGAAATATAAAGGGTTATAAGAACAACTATATGATAGCATATCAAACAACCTATGCAAAAGGACAAATTCCTAGAAGCTTACAATCTTCTAAAACTGAATCAGGAAGAATCATAAAACCTGAACAGACTGAAAACAACTAATGGAATTGAAGTAGTAATCAAAACACTCCCAGCAAACAAAAGTCCCGGAAAGGATGGCTTCATAGGCAAATTTTACCAAACATTCAAAGAAGAACTAAGACCTATTCTCCCTTCCCAAGCTATTCCAAGAAGTTCAAGAGATTGGAAGACATCAAAGCTCTTTCTATGAGGCCAGCATCATCCTCATTCCAAAACCAGATAAAAACACTACAAAGAAAGAGAACTACAGGCCCATATCCCTGGTGAACATAGATGTTAAAATCCTCAACAAAATGTTACCAAACAGGATTCAGTAATACATTAAGAAGATCATACACCAGATCTTAGCTATTGTAAATTGCGCTGCTATGAACATAAGGGTGCATATATTCTTTCTGGGATAAAGGAAGGTTAAGGGATTAACTAAAGAACATATAGGTATAGCCTATAGACATAGACAATAGTGTGGTGAGGGACAAGGGAGAGATAGGGCAGGAGCTGGTAGAGTTGGGCAAAGGGCAGGAAACAGTGGATAACTGCAAAAGTGTCAATGATAAAAAATTAAATACAAATAAAATATAAAATATAAATAAAATAGTCCTTTACTTATATTAATCAATATTAAAAACTGCAAAAGTTTAAAATTTAGAATTAAGTTATAAATTTATTAGAAACCCAGTCATTTTTAGTCATTCCTCTTAGACCTATAACATAACTTATATCGTGTTCTTATTATACTGACTTATCTATAATCCTAGGTCATGATACATTAGAAACACCAACTGAAAGGAGTATCACAGCAGAGTCACAAGAAATAATAGTTAAAATCAGAACAATAAACAGATAAAAATATTATAAAACACAATAAATATATTCAAACATCACAAATTACATGTTTTATATTATCTCTTTAACAAAGAAAGAAAATATTGCTTATTTTTATGTAATATATATAAAGAAAATAACACAAGGAGGAATCAAGAAGGTGGAATAGGTAAAGGCGATACTCATTTCATCCCACAACCATATCAAAATTACAACTAAAATATGGAACAGCCATTGAACTGCATCCAGCATGGCCAGTGGTGAACCTGAGGAGGGGCAGTGAAGGATTAAAGAAAACAGACAAGAGAATATAGTTGGGGCCAGGTGGATCATTGCGCCTGGATGAGGACACAGTGACACAGCCTGTATGCTGAATCTTTTATTTTATAGTCAGATCACACAAAGCAAAACAAGGGAGTGGTCAAGATGTTTACAATGTTCTTGCGAGTTTCAAATCTGCTTCTTTCCTGTTGTTGCAATTCTCTGAACTCTATCAAGATTTGTTTTGGCAGCACTTGCTGCACCTCCCACAGGCCACATCCCTCAACTACCTAGGACTACAAGGTCGGACTATGAGGTCAAACTCACATACAACCATAGCCTTTGGCTATGATTGTGCTGGGAGGGCTCTGACTTCCAAGCTGGCACTTGTATGTGGCTTTGCCACAAGAGGACCATGCCCTCTTGTCAGTCTGAGGTTTGATCCTGTCCAAAGGCTGTAGCTGCTCTCCACAAACCATCATTCAGAAATACTTGAAATCTGGCTAAATGGAAGCCCTACAACTAGAGAATTAAAGAAGAAACCACAATGAGACTTGTAGAAGGCAGGGAGGTGCCGACAGGCTGGTCCTACACCCACATGTGGCGTGTTTTTAATCACGAAGGACATCCTGGCTGAGGAGGCATTCTGTGATGAGCAAGAGGTCCCAGACCCAACCAGAACTGTCAGCCCAGGGTTCCAAAGAGAAGTCCTCATAACTTAAGGCTGTAAAAACCAGTGGGGATTGTGGCAGAGTGACACAGTGGTAACCAGAGACCTAGGGCAGTGATGGCGAACCTATGACACGCGTGTCAGAGGTGACATGCGAACTCATTTTTTTGGTTGATTTTTCTTTGTTAAATGGCATTTAAATATATAATATAAATATCAAAAATATAAGTCTTTGTTGTACTATGGTTGCAAATATCAAAAAATTTCTATATGTGACACGACACCAGAGTTAAGTTAGGGTTTTTCAAAATGCTGACACGCAGAGCTCAAAAGGTTCGCCATCACTGACCTAGGCAGTTCTTCTTAAAGGGCCAGCCTCACTCCCTCTGAACTCTAGCACTGGGGGAAGCAGCTTAAAAGTATTTAGGGAAATATTAAGAGGAACCAAATTGTCTGGCATAAGGGAAAGAATTGTGGGTCAACATTCTCTCAGACAAAAGTGCTGGCAGAGGTCATTGTTCCTCTGCTGAGATCTCCTCCTCCACAGAGCTGACTGGCAGGTGCCATATCTGATTCTCCATCAATCTGGACCGTACTGTTTTCCCTGATCTGGTGAATCCCTGAAACCCCACACCACCCAATTTGCAGCCCCACCCAAGCTGTTAGTAGTTGCTTTTTGTATAAATGCCTGTCTTGGCTCAGGCTTCTGACTTTCCTAAATTCTCTCAAACCAGTAGCAGCTGGACTCAGTGCACTCCATACCTCATGATAAATGTCCCCAGGCCCATTACTAGCAGCAGCTTGCCAAGGTTCACAGCTTGTCCTCTCCTGGGCACCTAAAAACCCAACACAAGTAGCAGCCACCTGCAGATTGCTCTGTAGCTCATGCCAGGTGACCCCAGGCAGGGCAGAGAGAGTGCTGACTTTCAACCTCCTGGGAGGCTCCAAAGCCAGTATAGCTAGTGGCCAGCTTTAGACCATGTCAGACTACAACTCTACCACATCTACTAGTCACACCATCAAGCGCAGACTTAAAAGCCCTAATGAAGCAAGTCCTACACCATAGGGGTGTCACTTGCATGGCAGCTTTTTTGCTATAGTTGCAACTGGTCCACTCAGCAAATTGGCATGGGGTCATTTCCTTCCAGTGACACCAATAGCAATCAAGGCTCAACTACAACAGGACAGTGCACGCAGCCCACACAGGAGCATACCTAGTGTGCCTAGCTCAGGTGACTGGGGAGGTTGAGTCATTGGGCCCTATAGGACACCTACTAGACAAGGCTTCTTTACCAATTCCAGGAGACATAGCAGCTCTACCTAATACATAGAAACAAACACAGGGAAGCAACCAAAATGTGGAGGCAAAGAAACATGTCACAAATAAAAGAATAGAAGAAATCTCTAGAAAAAGAACTAAATAAAATGGAAGCAAGCAAACAGTGGTTAAGGATGCTCAAAGAACTTAGTGAGAATGTCAAGACACTTAGTGAGAATTTCAAGGAACTTAGTGAGAATAACTAAGAAATGAAAAAGGACCATTCAGGAATGAAGGATACACTAAATGAAATGAAGAATAATTTATAGGCAATCAACAGTAGAGGATGCCAAGAATAAAATCAGTGATGTGGAATATAAGGAAGCAGAAAACACCCAATCAAAATAGAAAAAAGATAAAAAGAATCCAAAAATATGAAAATCATATAAGGAGCCTCTGGGACAACTTCAAGCATACCAACATTTGCGTCATGGGGGGTGCCAGAAAGAGAAGAGAAGGAGCAAGAAATTGAAAACCTATTTGAAGAAATAATGACAGAAAAATTCCCCAACCTGCTGAAAGAAATTGGCTTACAAGTCCAGGAAGCATAGAAAATCCCAAACAAAATGAACCTGAAGAGGCCCACACCAAGACACATTATAATTAAGATGCCAAAGTTTAAAGACAAAGACAGAATCTTAAAAGCAGCAAGAGAAAAGCAGTTAGTTATCTATCCATAGTAAATTTGCAGGCCAGATGGGAGTGGCAAAAAGTATTCAAAGTGATGAAAATCAGGGACCCACAACCAAGATTACTCTACCCAGCAAAGCTATCATTTAGAACCTAAGGATAGATAAAGACTTTCCCAGACAAAAAAGAACTAAAGAAGTTCATCACCACCAAACCAGTATTACATGAAATGTTGAAACATCTAGAAGGAGAAGAAGAAGAAGAAGAAGAAGAAAAAAGAACTAAAGAAGTTCATCACCACCAAACCAGTATTACATGAAATAGAAGAAGAAGAAGAAGGAGAAGAAGAAGAAGAAGAAGGAGGAAGAAAGAGAAAATATGAACAATAACATGGCAATAAATACATATCTATCAACAATTTGATCTAAAAATCAAAATAAATGAACAGGAAGCTAATGAACAAATAAACTGATCAATAAAATAGAACCAGTGACATGGAAATATGGAAGAGACTAATGTATCTCACAGCAAAGGAGGGAGTGAGAATTGGTATGCATATATGCATTACCCATGAGCACAGACAATAGGGTGATAAAGTCCTGTGTGGGGAAGGGGGAGCTAGAGGAGGGCAATTGGGAGAAAAAATGGGGGACATTTGTAATACTATCAATGGTAAAGATTAAAAAGAAAATAAATATTTCAATAAAATATTTACAGCCCAGCTGGCATGGCTCAGTGGTTGAGCATCAACCTATGAACCAGGAGATCATGGTTCAATTCCTACTCAAGGCACATATCTGGGTTATAGGTGATCCCCAGTGTGGGACATGAATCAGGCAGCCAACCAATGATTCTCACCATTGTTGTTTCTATCTCTCTCTCCCTCACTGAAATCAATAAAAATATATTTTAAAAAATAAAATATAGACATATGTATGTGCTTGTTATATAGCATATATACATTGTAATTTTTAAAAAGGTATAATTTTAAAACAGATATTTTAGACTGTAATTATATGCCAATGTTAAAGTGTTTTAAAATTCCTTCTTAACTGACATTATGGAATAAGATATTTGTTTAGAAAACTTACTTTTCCTTTACTCATTCTACTACTACAGTCAACACTTTTGACATGAGACAAGTGAGTTTTTCCCACACCATCCAATTCTCTGACACCAGCTGTGTAGACAGATGAATAAATGATGGATAGATAATAGAATTTCTATTATCTCAAAATATCCTATGTAATAAGGAGGGGATATGCTAATTGACTGCCCTGCCCTCAAAGATGGTGGTGCCCACAGCCAATAAGGAGGGAATATGCTAATTAACTGCCATGCCCTCAAAGATGGCAGAGCCCATAACCACAAGATGGCAGTACCCAGTCCCATCCGCCCTGCCAGGGTGGCAGGCGCATGGCATGGCCAGGCCCGCCCAGCGCACCTGCCTCCGGAATCCCCCAGTCCCCTTAGCCCCTCAGCCGCCCAGGACCTGCCCAAGGTGCAGGCAAACCTCAGATGGCAGCTGTCCAGCCACCCAGGGCCGCCCGAGGCTCAGGTAACCAGGGCCGGCCAAGGCTTGCACTGCTGGCAGTGGCAGCAACAGAGGTGTGATGGGGACGTCACCTTCCCCTGATCCCTGGGTTGCCTTCCGCCCCTGAGGGCTCCCGGACTGTGAGAGGGGGCAGGTTGGGCTGAGGGACCCTTCCTCCAGTGCATGAATTTTCACGCACCAGGCCTCCAGTGATTATATAAAACTAAAAATGAGGTAATCATATAAGTACAAATATAACAATTATATTAATACTAGAGGCCAGGTGCACAAAATTCATGTACTGGGGGGTAGGGGTTCCTCAGCCCAGCCTTCCCCCTCTCACATTCTGGGAGCCCTCAGGGGATGTCCTACAGTCCAGCCACGAAGGCTTAGAGCAGGCGCCCCATGTGTGTGTGTCCGCTTGGGGCCTGCCCCCAGCCACTGCAGAGGCTCGGAGCAGGCGCCCTGTTTTTGTGTGTGTGTGTGTGTGTGTGTGTGTGTGTGTGTCCACTGGGGGCCTGCCCCCAGCTGCACCACAGAGGCTCGAAGCAGGCGTTTTGTGTGTGTGTGTGTGTGTGTGTGTCTGCTGGGGACCTGCGCCAAGCTGCCTCAGAGACTCGGAGCAGGTGTCCTTCTGTGTTGATCTCTCAGGCTCCGGGCTGTGCTTGCGTGTTGTTCTCTTAGGCTCGGAGCATGTCCGGCCCCTTCTCCTGAGCTGGTCATGAGATAAAATATTTGGTATTTGTTTTTCTTAATTACCTCATGTCATTTGTTGTGGTATTCTTTAGACAGGCACGCATGTGCAA
Organism: Myotis brandtii; assembly: GCF_000412655.1. Taxonomy (NCBI): domain Eukaryota; kingdom Metazoa; phylum Chordata; class Mammalia; order Chiroptera; family Vespertilionidae; genus Myotis; species Myotis brandtii. Next base: position 362,313 of record NW_005369334.1, on the reverse strand, counting down.
TATTTAAGCTTTAACTAACTTTTGAAGCCAATGCTTACATTTATTGATAGGAGGATGTTTTTAGTTTCTCTTTTGTAAATGTTATTAAACATTGTATAATCATATGGCCAATTATTCACTATTGTACTGTTTATATTTATGTTTCAACAAGAGATATATATTATATATAATATATATCATAGCAAACATATGATTTATGTAACCTTATTGTTTGTTAAAAAATAACCCTAGAACAAAAAACACTCTGTCACCTAATACATTTCAAGGGATTTGGGAATGAAGTAAACATTGACAGCAAGTCCTTTCAGTATAATTGGGGCATTAGAGGCCCACAGAAGGATCATTCCTTTTCTATGAAACACATAACTCTGACACACTATTTACAATTAAATAAGTTCCCTATATTTTGACATTTTACAGCCCTGGAAAGTTATATATAATAATCAGCAAAGTGAGAAGATGAAAAGACTCTTCAGACTTTTAAAGATGTAACTAATTTCTGTCTAGAAGACAACGAAATTCAAAAAGTGATAGTTTTATTGTCCCATAGGACATTATCCAGATTGTATCTAATTTAGCAGTTTTATGTCAGGCTTTCATGTCTGGCAATCTCTTTTGAACAGCATTATCATCCTGCCAGTCCCTTCCCCATATGGCCAATTATTCACTATTGTACTGTTTATATTTATGTTGTCAACAAGAGGATAGAGTATTTATATATTTTTAAAATATTACCAAATGAGGTAAAATAGTTTAAATAAAATAGCTGAAATAAATTTATGATATCTGAACATCATTATGTGACAGAAATAATGGCTTTGGCTAAGTTGATTTTACAGTAACCATCATTTCTTAACAAAAGAGCATGGACGCAAGTATGTATTGCTATGAAATGTTCAATAATTTTATCTCTATAGTAAAAGTAATTTACTTAAAACTATGTTTTAATATAGTTTTATTGATTTCAGAGAGGAAAAGAGAGAGAGAGAGAGCTAGAAACATCAATGATGAAAGAGAATCATTGGTCAGCTGTCTCTTGCACACCACCACTGGGGATCGAGCTGGAAACCCAGGCGTGTGCTGTGACCTGACCCAGAATCGAACTGTGAGTTCCTGGTTCACAGGTTGACGCTCAACCACTGAGCCTCACCAACCTGGCTGGAGAAATTTCTTAAATTTTATCTAATATCTTTGCCCTTTAGAGGGTTCTAACAAAACAAACCTTTCCATTTAATAATGCAAATACTAGATTCCATCATTTGAATTTTGCTTGGGTTAGATGTAGCCATTCAATACAGTTTTCAACTCACATTTTGGTCCCTGAGGCAAATCTCTTAAAGAAAAACAAAATTTTTCTCTCAACTTTT
>NW_005369334.1:352957-359951 GCF_000412655.1 Myotis brandtii | reverse complement strand
AGGGAGAGGGAGAGGGAGAGGGAGAGGGAAACATCAAAGTGAGAGATACACATCTACTGGTTGCCTCCCACACTTGCCCTAACCTGGGGAGGGGAGCGAACCTACAACCCAGGCAAGTTATACCCTTGATCAGGAATCAAAACTGGGACTCTTTAGTGCACAGGCTGGCCAGGGCCTGTTACTCGGTATTTTTAGAGTCCCAAGTGAATTTATTATCAACTATCTGTTAGAACTACAGATCCAGGACACTGATGGCAAAATTGTTTGTAATCCACGATTACTCTAGGTTGTCAGAACATTAGGAGTCTTTTCATTTTCTCTCTCTCACTTGTTTTACTTGGAATCCTTTATGCCATAATGAAAACAGCTAATTTTGCTAAAAATATAAGCATTAAAGCTGTTTGTTGATAGCAATGAATTCAGATAAAAGTAAATCAAAAAATATTTGTAATCTCAAAGGTTAAGCACATGTGACAAAATAATTTTTATAGGTTTTATATATTCTACATATTGAAAAAAATCATTAATTGCTATAACAAAAGGCTTAAGCTATAACTGACTACCTCCAATTGCATGTTACTTAAACTATCTCACTTTGCCTATAACGTGCTATATTTCTAGACTGAGATTTTCATTAGAAATAAAAAAAAAACCTCACAAAAACCTTATGCTGTATTTTCTATACATACACTAACTTGGAATTATTACTGATGTGTAAGTCAATGGTATTGGCTCTATTTACATAGGAGAGAACTGTAACTCAGAAAAATCAAATAACTTGCTTAGTTCACTTTGCTAATAAATAATGAAGCAGGGAATCCTAGCCTTGATCTGTCTCCTGAGCTCATGCTTTTACATACTTATTCAACTATCTCAAAGTAATTTTTTATTAGCATCATAAAGGTGGGACTTCATGGCCACAGAGTTCAATCAAACATCTGGGTCTTATATGATGACAGATAGATGATATTCTAGCTATACATCATAGAGAAAACATGACGTTTCAATAAAATCCTTTCTATTTGGAACAACACCCAACCCACACCACTTTAGCCAACACTTAGAGATATCTTCTCTTTATTGAGTGGAAATGTGTAATAAATTGGATAGCTTTCCAAGAATGTGGTCTGCCAATATTTCAACTTTATGCCTCTCCTCAAAACTCTGCCAAATCTATTAAAATTCTTCTTCATATAGGATTTTAAGACTCTGAACTTTCCTCAAGCTCTCTTTTGAATATATTACATTAATTTTATATATCTTTTGTAATGTTGAAGTTTTTTTAAAAAATTCTTTATTTCATATTCTCATAAAATGTTTTCTCCAATTTTTATCCCCACAACTTCTTTCATTATTGCATTGTCCTTACTAGATTTTCTCTACATTCCCTTGTAGCTCCATCTGAGAGTTTTATGACTTTGCATTTACTCTCTTATAACAATAATTAGGATATTAAGACAACTCTAACCCTTGTTTTGTCCCCAGTAGGTTATTTCCAATATTTCACCCTGTCTTATACTAACAAACCTTGTTTACAGATTCTTAGAAAATTTGCAGTATCTGAGCCAAAATGTATTGAAATTACTGGCTTAATGTAGTGAATTTTATAGCTTAAATTCCTAAGTTCTTAAATAATTGTATTTTCATTGACTTTACATATTTTTCCATTACTGATTTATTAGCAATTTCAGGTGAAAGAAGACATACAAGACACTCTTAAAGACATTTTTTCTGAGCTCATGCTATTTGTCTCAACAGTGAATTGCTAAATCATATATTAAAATTTGTACCATGAGTTAATATATATAAAAGCCCAGCAACTGAACGGTAGAACGACCAGAATGACAGGTCGACCAGTTTCTATGATGCACACTGACCACCAGGGGGCAGACGCTCAATGCAGGAGCTGTCTCCTGGTGATCAGTGCCCTCCCACAGCGGGAACAGCCGCTAGCAGGCCCAGGATGAGGCCGAGTCTCTGCACCTATTAAATACCTGAGACAATCCAGACTCTATCTAGCCTGACCCACCAGCTGATGCAAGCCCTCAAATTGTGCCAGCACGGGGAGCTGGCATAGGCAGATGGCAAGAGGAGATGTGACTATGGAACCCCCCACACCCCCAGGGAGTCTGTCCTTATGGCTGAGGATCCTGGAGCATGGCTGCCCTGAACATCCCCCATGGTGTCACCAACCTGGCATCACGCAGCAAAGACATTCACCAAGTGGCTTTGGGGTGTGAAGCTCTCCGCCAGGTTCCTCCAGGACACAGAACACGTTTTTACCCAAGACGTTGCCCCAAAATATCAGCTCAGACTGATTTCCTCATTCAGCAGCCACTCAGAGGGCAGGTACACAGCTGCTCTGCTGACCGGGATGAGCGGCGCTTCCACAGTGGGCCAATCTCTGCAGGCCACAGCCCCATCAGTGCACGAATCCATGCACCAGGCCTCTAGTAATGGAATAAATCACACACCACAGTTCTTCATATTAATTAAATAACTATTTGTTGTTGATTATTATGAAGCAGATAACAAAAATGACAGAGACCACAAGAATTCTGTATAAGATATGGTAAAGAGCACTTGTAGGGCATTTGGGCAATGTTATAGATGAGAAAAACGTCTGGAATGTTAAGAAATTGATTACTTCTGGTTTAATTCAGTCACCTCTAAATTAAATTAATGTAGTCTTTCAGACTTGTTTTTTCCAGCTACTACTCTTTCAATGTGGCATTTAAATTCTGTAGAAACTAAGCTTATTTTGTGCTGGATGCCCAGTCTCCTTGGCATATATTGGTTCTCATACACTTCTACTGTTGGAGTTTATATTTTAAGTTGTTTAGGTGTCAGACTATTTCCAGCATTTCTTTCTTTTTTTATTGCATTTATTGGATGACATTGCTTAATAAAATTATATAGGTCTGGAATGTACAATTCTATAATATGTTATCTGCATGTTGCATTGTGTGTCCACCACCCCAAATCAAGTCTCCTTTTGTTAAATTTTTTAAAATACATTTTTATTGATTTCAGAGTGGAAGGGAAAGGGAGAGAGAGATAGAAACAATGATAAGAGAGAATCATTGATCAGCTGCCTCCTGCACAGCCCCTACAGGGGATCGAGCCCCCAACTGTGCATGTTCCTTGATTGGGAATCGAACCATGAGCTCCTGGTTCATAGGTCGATGCTCAACCACTGAGCCACACCAACCAAGCAAGTCAAGTCTCCTACTACCATCATATTTTTAACTAGGTGATGCACCATGACTGCTCAGAGTGAATTTTCTTTTAAAATTTAATGTCTCTACTGCCCATATCATATCACTAAGAACAGAGTTGTTTAGCTCATGATAGTCTTCCAGTTACAAAATTTAAAAGAGATTCTCTAGTTTTTATCTTGTTGAACAATAATTTAAATAAAATGAGCATGTATATAGTATGAACTTCAATTATATTAAATAATTTTATAAGTATTTCTAAAGTTCATTACCTAATATGTAATTAAATTTATTTAATCCTCTACATTCTATAAATAATGTTTTTTTCTACAATTCCTTTGGAAAGCATAGTCCCATTAATGTAAAAATAAAAATATTTTCAGTCTAAACACAATTGTTAAGAAAATCAGCTTTTAACATATTTTTAATTTTAAGAATATAATGTAGATTTAAATTATGAAGATAAACACTTTAAGAATGAAAATATGATGTTTAATTTTAAATTAAAATGGCCCAACCTCTTTTCCATGTTAAACAATTGACCCTTGGAATGCCATAAATGTATTGACTTCTTCAGTTTGCAAGTTAGCTGTGAAGATATGTGAAGTTTAGTTTATGTCAACTTTACTGGATCATGAAGTGCCCAGATAGTTGTTTAAACATTATTCTGAGTGTATCTTTGAGGGTGTTTCTGTATGAGATTAACATTTGAATCCTTAGACTGAGGAAAGCATATTGCCCTCCCAAATAAGATTGGGCCTCATTCAATCCATTGAAGGCCTGAATATAATCAAAGACTTAGTAAGAAAGAATTTTCTCTCTCTGCCTGACTGTCTTTAAGTTGAGACATTATTCATCTCCTGTCTTTGAACTTGGATTCAGACTGAAGCTATCAGTTGTCCTTGGTCTCCAGCTTGCCAAGTGCAGATCTGGGAACCTCTCAGCTTCCACAATCACATATATATGAATTGCTTTAGTTTCTCTGGAAAAACTACACTAATATAAGATGTATGCTCTATTTTCTATACTTTTAATATTGGAATCACAATTGAAAAGAAATATAATTTTGGTAATTTTCTCCTCTATGGTGCAGTTTGCCATGAACCCAGTAATACTTACAATTTAATATACTTTTCCAATAACTATTATTCAAGGGGTATAGCATCAAATGGGCACATAATGCAACAAAGATGGATGCAAATTTAAAAGGTTAAAAAAAAATCAGTGTTCAGTGTTGGAAGAATCTTTGAGGTAAATTTGAGGGATTGAATATGCCCAGAACAAAGGTTGCTACTCAGCCTCAAGGTCGGGCCTGAAAATAAATTTAACATTGTATGTGTTTATTTATAAAAATTGATGTAATATTCTCTTTGCAAGCATCATTGATTATGAACCATATAATTTCCACTGAACACTTTAAAAATAATTTTGGCAACAACACAACTTAACAATTTATATATTTTTATTTAATAATTTTGTTCACGATGAATGAAGTCTATTTGAATATTATAACCATACTTTCTCACAAAATGACCAGAGTAGCCCCCCTCTTATCTCTGATTTCATTTTTCATAGTTTCAGTTAACTGTGCTAAACAAGGGTGTAAAAATATTCATTTTTTCTCCATTTGTGTGAGTGAAATGTAGAAGTAAAATAAACATTTCCAAAAATAAAAAAGTAATGTTTTAAATTGTGTATTGTTTTCAGTAGCATGAGGAAATTTCATGCTGTTCTACTCTGTCCCACTTTGCTCATCCCTGGATGTGAATCATACCTTTTCCACCATTTCCACACTATAATTTCCATCCAACCTATTAGTCACGTAGTAGTGGTATAAGTTGTCAGATTGACTGTCATGGTATCACAGCGTTTGTGTTCAAGTCACCCTTTTTTTACTTAATAATGGCCTCAAAGTACAAAAGTAGCTTAAACTTTCTCATAGGTATGTATGTATAGGGAAAAACAGTATATATAGAGTTCAGCAATGCTCATGGTTTCAGGTATCCACTGGGGGTCTTGATACTTATTGACCACCGATAGGGGGTGTTATACTTTATTTCTTTTAACTTGAACTAGAGAGGTACAGAATATTCATTAGCTATGTTAGATGAAGACTAATCATGTCATTTATTCTGTACATTGTTCTTCCTTTATTTTCTTTTTAAGTTGGTTATTTAGTAAATTATCACGTAAGTGTTGTCATAGTATCAATGACCATTATATATGCATATTGCCAATAGATGAGAGTTAACATTGACAGAAACTTTCAGGCATATATAGTTTATATTTGCATTTTCTTCAAAATATGCAAATCTGGTATAAATTGACACTTTAAAACCCAATATTGGAAAATTAATGCAATTAAGTAAGTCTTGACATTTAACTAAGAAAAAAAATTGACTATTTAACAGTGTTTCTAAAATTTAAACTTTTTTGTTGTTGTTGTTGTTAATCCTCACCCAAGGATATTCTCCCATTGATTTTTAGAGAGTGTGAAGGGAGGGAGAGAGAGAGAGAGAGAGAGAGAGAGAGAGAGAGAGACATCGATGTGAGAGAGACACATTGATCTTGGGGATTGAGCCTGCAACCCAGGCATGTGCCCTTGACCGTAATCAAGCCCAGGACCCTTCAGTCCTTGGGCTGACACTCTATCCACTGTGCCAAACCGGCTAGGGCTAAAAGTTAAACATTTTGATTCAAGAAACAAAGTTGCAGTTATGACACTATCAGTACACACTCATTTATTTGTTTCTTAAACTAAAATGTTAAAAAAAAGTATTATAAATTCTTTTTTAAATATGAATTTTCCATTATAAGAAAATCATAATATGTAGTTTTATTTTTAAATCTTCACCATAATATGTGCCATTTGCATATGATTTCTCAAATATTTCTCTTGTGCGAGGGTATGATGGGCAGTTTGCATATTACCTCTTTATTATAAAGGATAGAGGGAGCCACAATTAACTTCCTTCAGAATGTGGCAGTTACATTATTTTCCTATTGGTAGAATTCAGAAGAGTATGAACAAAAAATGATTAAATATATATCCAATTCTCAATTATTCTCACTAAGGGAGGATAAAAATATGTATGTGGAAGAAAATCCTAACTCATTTTTACTTTTGGATTATAATTTATCATATTTATACTTTCCTGTAGATCCTCACACTTCACATCATTCCATGGCAAAGTCTTGTTCCTCTAACATAAGGGATTCAAAAGGCCAGACCAGAGTTTTTTGAGATATCAGGGGTGCAAAAAATAATTCAGAAAATGACATTTTACAAAATGTAAATTAAATATCAATAAAAACATACCTTATTTATGAGGCTTAGTATTTCTTAATTTAGTATGTAAGAAAAAACTTCTTAATAGTTTTATTTATGTTCATTAATTTATCACTAAATGCCTATAACATATACTAGATGCCTATATCATCCTTGGCAACTTAGTATGTACTGGGAACACAGCATTGAAGTAAACATAGTTTCTGTTCTCATAAACATACATTCTAATAGTGGGGATCAAACAATAAACAAAAAGTAGGTGCATATCAGTAGAGATGATGGCTAAGAAAAATCATTAAGAGTGATGAGTGTGCTACTTTAGATAGGGTTATTGTGAAAAATCTATATTTTAAATGTCATTTAAACAAAGAATTGAATGAAATCGACAGTAATCCGAAGAAATGGTTGGAGAAAGAATATTGAAAACCAGAGGCCCAGTGCATGAAATTCGTGCACTGGGGCGGGGGGGGGGGGGGGGGCCCCTCAG
>NW_005369334.1:334196-352921 GCF_000412655.1 Myotis brandtii | reverse complement strand
GGGATCGGGGGATCGGGCCTAAACCAGCAGTCGGACATCCCTCTCACAATCCGGGACTGCTGGCTCCCAACCGCTAACCTGCCTGCCTGCCTGCCTGATTGCTCCTAACTGCTTCTGCCTGCCAGCCTTATAGCCCCTTACCACTCCCCTGCCAGCCTGATTGACGCCTAACTGCTCCCCTGCCAGACCGGCTGCCCCCAACAGCCCTCCCCTGAGGACCCGATCACCCCCAACTGCCCTCTTCTGTAGGCCTGGTCACCCCTAACTGCCCTCCTCTGCTGGCCTGATCACCCACAACTTCCCTCCCCTGCTGGCCATCTTGTGGCAGCCATCTTGTGACCACATGGGGGTGGCCATCTTGTGCGAGGGTGTGATGGGCAGTTTGCATATTACCTCTTTATTATATAGGATAGAGGGAGCCACAAGTGCAGGGACCTTGTGGGGGGCTTGTGCTTGCCATATTTGAGTCCACATGATATCTGAAGATGAGTGAGGAAAGCAGATTATGGAGGGCAATGTGTACTCTGAGTTTTATTAGAGAATTTTTCATAGAAATGATGCGGGCATCCCTTAGCTTAGTCAAGTTGACACAGAATATAACCATCACTGACTTCATACTGCATTCCCAATTCTTGTTTTTGTTTTGTTTTGTTTGTTTTGTTTTGCTTAGCCAAATCATTATGTATATTTTCTTTTATATTTTTTCTAAGATTTTAAAGGAACATATTCTGATTTTACTTCTACTGACAGTTCCTTTTAAAATATTCATTAACCTGTTTTTGTCTTAACTTTCTTCATTTGTTTTATTCTATAATCTCAGTGAAAGCACTGAGATTCCTAGGATCTTTGTTTCTGCACATAACCTGAGAAATACAGGAAAGAACATATAATTGCTACTAGTTTATGTCATTTGGTACAGGCTTCCCCTGAGACAAGAAAGCAACTAGGCTCCACTGTTCACATAACAAATTCTTTATTGTCTATGCAGATACATCTGGTTCTGCCGGATAGGAGGACATGGGCACCAGAGGCCTCGGCACTTTTGAAAGCTGCCTCAACGGTTGCATGTTTATATGATGTTTTGTATCAGAGTCTGGGTTTCTCTGACAATAAATTTTGTTAGAATAGTATGCGAATTACATTTTAAATTTCTGGGCATAAAATATCTAGCAACCAAAACTAGATTTATTTTTTTTGTACATGTTGAGTAAGGGACTTTAAATGTGAACATTGTTCTTATTTTGTACTTGTCTTAGCAGCAATTCTCTAAACTTTGCCTAAAATGTAATTGTTTGACTATTTTCATGGCCTTTGTTTTGAAACCATAAACTGATCTAGAGATGCATGGCTAATCTGGCCCCTGCCCCAACCTGCACCCTATTGGAAGATGCTTCAAAATAGATAGGGCTGGAGCATACAGAGACGTATTACTCACACTCTAAGGAAGAGACTGCAATGAAAAATGTTTTCATGAGGCAATGAATTCAAGTTTTTGCTATTTTGATAAATCCTCTCAGGTGCCAATAATATATGTTCTTGTTCTTCCTGACACCTTGAATTTGAGCATTGGCAATAGCTTGCAATTGTTAACTTTCAAATTTTATCAAGGCATGGGATCATCTGATACTCAGCAATCCTGGGTGTTATCTCTAGACCAAGCATGTCAAACTCGTGGCCCACGGGCTGCATAAGTCATTTATTTGGCCAGTGTTAGCCTTTGAGTTTGATATGCTTGCTCTGGACTGAAAAAGACTAACAAAATATATGTTTTACCTATGCCAGATAAGAGTTTCCTGAATCCAGAAGAAGTAGCTAAATCCCTCCATGTACCTAATAAATTCCTTAAATTCAAGTCTCTACCAACGTGTAATCTAAGCTGCCACTAATACATGCACAAATACCAAAGATCCATTAAGAAAATATCAGGACGGTGGCACATTTCTTTCAATGGAAGAGTCCCTGCGCTTCAACTATTTGCTATCATGTTTATTTGCAAGCTCAGTTTTCTGGGTTTTTTGAATTTTCAAGGAGAAGCAGGGAATTTGGATTTCTACAAAATTTTAATATTAGTAGTTGATTCTTTTAAAATGGAACTAGGTTCTTTGCCAAATTAAACATGTCTGTGGGCCAAATATAATTGATGGACTACAAAATTAAAATTTCAGAACCATCAGAAAATCCATTTAACTTTAATGAATAAACCAATGGAAAAATTAATGAATGAGTTTCTCAACCAATTTGGCATGAAGAATAAGGATGACAAAGAGATATGATTCTGTAGTCAAAAGCATGGTTAGATAAACAAACTGCCTGGGGTTATCTGAAGGGTAGCGTAATATGTCACCCCAAAATATGACTGTTGAAACGCATGACATGCCATCCCCAAATATCCCACTTTGTTATATAGCTTATTTTGAGCTTTTCAAATAAGCACTTGAAAAACAGCAAATTTACAGAGAAGCTTCCTTTTCTGCCTAAAGATAGATTTTCGAAACAAAAAATAAAACAACAAAAACACCTTACTTATTGTAAATCCTCTCCCAGGAAGTTTCATCAACCAGGGAAGACTGACTCTTATTTTGGGCATGGAGACCAGAAGTGACACCACATCCAGATAAAGTTTGTCACAAACTATCATACCTTCCACCTAAAATGCTCAGGGCCCATTTATCTTTCTAAAAATAATGTATTTTTCTCTAAGAGGATTACACCCTCACTCCCCTGCCCTTAATAAGGTGGTATTTAAGTCTGAATTCTAAGCCACTTTGGGAAGTTCCTAATTTTCCCCTGTATATCTCTCATATTTACATGAGGTATACTTAGAAAAACAAAACAAAACACACACACACACACACACACACGTTTGTTTGTTTTCTCTTACTAATCTGTACTTTATTACAGGGATCTTGCTTAATGAATCAGAAGGTAGAGGGAATATAGTTTTTGCTCCATTAATACCACTCATTAGATTTCTCCAGCTTGGATTTCCTCATCTGTAAAGTGAGGAAAAGATTATACCTCATAAAGTTATTTAAAAGATTAAGAAATGGCATCTGTGTAAAATAAACAAACAAGGGTTCATTACATTTGAATTATAAGGTAGATGGTAAAATAAAAAAAAAATCCTGAAAATGAAAATTACTAAATTTGGAAGTTGAATGATAAAAAGTAAAAGAGGACTCTAAAATGATATTTAGTTTTTAATTGCACCTAAACATTCTGCAGCTGTTTAGTTCAAATTTCATACAAATATTTATTATTATTAACATGGCTTACTTTTATAAGAGGCTAAAAATAGAAGCTGATCTTCAAGATAGCTGGGCCTTGATATTTTTATTGTCTATCAAACATTTCTTCTGTTGTTACAGTTCACTTGTTAAAAGATCTGTGAAATTTACATTTCTGTGCTATCCTTTTTGTAGGTAATTGAGAGACTGATAATTATTAAATATTAGCAATATTTTTAGCTACCACAAAAATAAATGGAGCATGAAAGAAGGAACTGTTGGAGAAAAAATGTAGATTTATCATACCTTTGTGTTCAGGGATATGCATATTCTTTTGGATATATTTCCCATAAGTAGCATTAATTTCCCACAAATATTCAACAATAACTTTGTAGAATTCCAACACTGTTAGTGTTAGTGAGCAATCTTAACTTTAAAGAGACACTAATGAGCTCTCTATTGAATCTGAAATTCTGAGTGATAATTCAAAATGAATTGCTCATGCAAATTGTTTGTAAAAGGCAGTTTATTTGTTTTCAAATGACAAAACAATATGAATAATATCAGAAAATTCAATACTAAAAGTTACCACACAATAGGAAAAAAACACATTAAGTTACATTTTCATTTTATATTTTTAATATGTAGCATTATTAAATATTACTACTTAGTTGGTGGACATAATTTGCTATGATTGTTGTAAGCTAAAATATGAAACTTAATTGGAATATGCATTTGTAAAATATAAAAGTATATATAGGTAAATAAATTTTCTTCTCACATATTGAAATAACTTGCTTATATTCTTACTCTGTGGTGACTTAAGACCTTAATAATGTTTACATTTTTTATTGTAAATAGTCATTTATTATGGTATTACCATAATTTAGTTTAAGGTAAATTATAAACTATTTTCTATATCTATGCATTAGATAAGCTGGATTTTAAGATTTTTCATATATCTCATTAACTAGGGGACAGTGATTTAGGAGACAATATTAATAAAACTTTCCTGTATTTTTCTATTTAAAACCAGAGGCCTGGTGCATGAATTTGTGCATGGGTGGGGTCTGGCCATCCTGCCCCAATGGGGGCCGATCAGGTTTGGCTAGCAGGGGGGGTGTGACATGGGGGTTTGGCTGGCTGATCGGGGTCAGGCTGTCTGCGGGAAGGGACCATGAAAAGTTGGCCACTGACTTTGTCCCCCCAGTTGGGGTGGGGGAGGCTTATCGGGGGCCGGGCTGGAAGGAGGGAAGGACCATGAAAGGTTGGGAGTGAGGTTGGGGGCGCCAATCAGGGCCCTGATCGGGCCGGTTGGCTGCAGCAATGCATGTCATAGCAACCAGTCATTCTGTTCATTCTGGTCATTCTATCATTCTGGTGGCTTGGCTTTTATATATATAGATATCTAATTGTGGGTCTAATTTAGCATGGCGCAACACTCCATTTGTCAATTGACTACCAAGGTGACATTTAAGCATTCGTGCTTCCAAAACTTACTATAATTGGTATCTAATACTCCACATAAATACTGTTCTACACAAAATTAGCTAAAATTATGCATGCAAAAAGAAGTAGGACATTGGTGTTTTGATAAAGAAGTGGGACACTGGTATTTAGTTATTGGCTCCAACTTCACACTAGTTGGTAAATTCTGAAGAAAAAAAAAAAACTAAAGTAAAAGAAACAGGTTAGCTAATTCTACAAATAACCAAATATCCTGAAAGCAATAATAGATCCCAAACCTCATTCTACTTATGATCATTTATCTACATTTAAAGTGCCTGACATTATTCAATAGTGCTGTATTGTGACAAATTTCTCTTCTGATAGACAATTTTGATTACCCTTATATGTCTGCAAAACTCCTCAAATTGTTCATTGTTATTGAATGTTGTGTATCCCAAACTTGAGGAATATCCTCTCTCTCCAGGCCTCACTAACAGAGCTACCTATAGATTTTTACACTTCATTCAAGCCTTTTAAACTTTAGAACACAGTGAAATGTGTCTCTTTATCATTCACCCCCTACTCTGACCTATTCAATCATGTTGGGAGAGATGAGGGAGGACCAAATAGGCACTACAACAGTGAATCATAACAGGAATATGGTGACAAAATAAAAAGATGATGAATTCAATACTGGATATAATAGGCAAGTTTCTGATGTCTGGGAATAAAAAAGCTGATACTCAGATGCCAGTAGGAAGATCTAAGAATCAAACTAGAAAATGTATTTTTAAAAACGTATATGAGGAATATATTCAGGAAGGAAACTAAAGTTCAAGAATGAAAAAAATACACACAAAAAACCCACAAAAACATCAAAGTACCAATACAAAGGGGGGATAAAAGCAAATCAAATAAGTGAATCAACAAAGTCTTCTGGCCATGGGATGTTTAAAATGATGTAATGTCTGTTATCACTCCTTATGTATCTGAGCTCTTCATGCAGTTCAATGCTAGTTTAAGTATTTGTTCTATGTATTTTCTTCCCATTCCATTAATAAAACGTTTTATTGGCATAGGTAGCAAGGTGCACTTCATTTAATCCTCTATGACTCATTTTAAAGCAAAATCAACACCCAGAAACCTATGACTTTTTATACACCAATAGTGAACTTACAGAAAGAGAGATTTAAAAAAAAAACAATACCATTTACATTGCACCAAAAAAAATTAAGATATCTAGGAATAAACTTAACTAAAGAGGGAAAAAACCTGTACTCGGAAAACTACAGGGCACTGAAAAAAGAGTTAGAGGAAGACATAAACAGATGGAAGAACATACCATGTTCATGGATTGGTAGAATCAACATCATTAAAATGTCCATACTACCCAAAGATGCGCTCCCCATTAAAATACCAATGGCATATTTCACAGACCTAGAACGAACTTTCCAAAAATTGACTTGGAATAAAAAAAGACCCCAAATAGGTGCAGCAATCATGAGAAAGAAGAACAAAGTAGGAGGGATCTCAATACCAGATATCAAGTTATGTTACAAAGCCACTGTTCTCAAAACTGCCTGGTACTGGCACAAGAGCAGACATATAGACCAATGGAATAGAATAGAGAACCCCGAAATCAACCCAAACCACTATGCTCAATTAATATTTGACAAAGGAGGCAAGAGCGTACAATGGAGTCAAGACAGTCTCTTCAATAAATGGTGTTTGGAAAATTGGACAGATGTGTGCAAACAAATAAGTATGAGTCTAGCTGTAGGATTTTGAAAAATATCTTTACCAAGTTAATAAAATTTGCCTCTATTCTTATTTCTTGAAGAGTTTATATCATGATTTTTTTGCCTCTTTTGATACAATCATGTGATTTTTCTTTTTTGACCAGTTGATAAGATGGATTTCACTGAATTATTTTCAGATGCTGAACTAACCTTGCAGGTCTGGAATAAGCCTCCTTGGTAATAGGATATAATTACTTTTTTATGTTGTTGGAATGCATTTATTGATATTTATGAGGATTTTTGCATCCAGGTTCAAGATACATATCATTACTTTTCCTTTCTTGTGATGTCTTGGTTTGGTGTACATAGTAGAGTAATGCTGGTCTCATAGAATGAACTACCAGGTGTTCCCTCTGCTTTGTTTTCAGGAATAGATTATGGAAAATACCATTTCAGCAGGTCCTTGAATAATGCCATATTGTTCAATCTAATTTCATTATAATGATGAGAAGAAAAAAGATCTGGAATAAGTGGGTTGGAAAATAATTTCTCATTTGTTTTATTAATCTTTCTTAAACGTATGTATAGTTCACATTTATTTCAATGTTTAATATTAGAAGTGCTTTGCATCTTTATTTATAAGTTTAGTAATGTTGTTGTTTTTTTAACAGAACTATGCCATAGGCACTTAACTCTTGTTTACATCAATTAGTCTATGATAAAATAGGTTTTGTTATACATCATTTTGCTTAAAGTTTCAGTTTCCATGAACCTATCAACAATATTAAGTGAGTACTTATTGTATTTTCTTAAATGTTCAGTAGAAGTCAACAGTACATATGTTTGGGCTAGATGTTTGGGGCTATTTTGAAGGTTATTAAAATTTTATTTTAATTATTTTATACATATGCATTTATGTGTCATTTAATGACAGGGATATACTCTGAGAAATACACTGATTTTGTTATTGTGCAAACATCATAGAGTGCATTTACACAAACCAAAATGCTCTACTCTACTACAAACTAAGGTTATATAGTATTATCTATTGCTCCTAAAGTACAATTTTCTACAGCATGTATAGTTATTATTATTATTTTAAACAGACAGTTACTGTTTATTTGGCTCTATTAAGAATAAGGAAAATAAAATATTTAATTTTGCTATTTTTATTTTTTCTCTAAGGTTCTTGCTTTATTTAAGTAGATCCAAACTTCTGACCTATATGGTTTTCCTTCTCTGTAAAAACTTTCTTATATCATTTATTGTAGGCTACACTGGTGAAAATTAATTCTCTCTGGTTTTTTTTGAGAATGCCAAAATATTTTTTCTTTCTTTTACTTTTAAAGGATAATTTAGTTGGATATATAATTTTAGGTAGGTGGAGTTTGTTTTGATTTTAGTATTTTAACATCTTAAATATTTTACATCACTCTCTTTCTGCTTGCGTAGTTTCTAACTAGAAGTCTATTGTAATTCTTCTTGCTATTTCTCTACAGTTAAGGTGTCCTCATTCCCACTGCTTTCTTTTGGAATTTTCACATTGTTTTTGGTTTTCTGCAGTCTGAGTATGATAAGCCCTGGTACAAATTTTATAGTATTTATCTTTGAGATTCCCATGTCTGTGGTTTGTTGAATAATTATTATATGTCATTAATTTTGGAAATATATCGGCCACTTTATGTCAAATATATCTTATGCTCAGTTCTCTCCTTCTCCTAATAGTCCAATTAATTGGCTTTACCCTTTTGTAATTATTCCAGGGTTAATTAATATCAACATATTTGCAATAGTTATTTAAAGTTCCTGACTTATTATTTCCAAAATTTATCATATCAGAGTTGGTTCTGATGCTTACTGTCTCTGTTGACTGTGTTTTTACTTGTCTAGTAGCATATCTTATCATTTTGTTATTGTTGAATACTAGACATTTTTGGGTAATAGAAACTGAGTTAAAAGGGTGTGTGTGTGTGTGTGTGTGTGTGTGTGCGTGTGTGTGTGTGTGTGTGGTTTTTATGTTCATCAGACTAGGATTTGGACTGTGTTTAATTTTAGATTTAGGTATTCATGTCAAAAAAATCCAAATATATTATTGTCCTTATTTTTGCCTGTTCTGTTGCTTTTGGTTACCATAAGAACTTTTCCTTAAGTAGATTCTGTGTCTTGCAGTTGTTTCTTCTGCAATCCACTGTTATTCTACTGCAGCTGTTTTGATATGATGGTAATGTGTTAAGAAAAAGAAATATTTTGTAATCTTAATAAATCTCAGTCTGTTGATGGGTATGTGGCCCAGTGTTATTATCACCACAAGTGTTTCTTAGGTTTTATTTCCTTTCAGGTTAGATAGAAAGAAAAGAGCTAGATAGAGTTTGATAAATGGCCTTCCTTTTGTGTAGAACAAAGCTCTGGTAAATTAATTTCCTGTAGAAAATAGCCTTTGTTATGGAAAATACTGTGAATTTTTAAATAGTTTATTTTCCCCTCCCTTACCAGAGTCAAGTACTTTATCTTGGCCTTCATGTCAGGACACTGAGGGGTTTCTGGAGGTAAAATCCAAAAGTGATGGATCTCCCTATATCTGTGACCCCAAGGACTTACTAGTGTAAATCACCCTCCCAGATTTGTCAAAATTACCGATTAGATGTTCTTACTCATTTATAGTTCCGGTGACTGGTGCTCCAGGTGAGCAGATCTCAGCTTGATTCTATGTACGTGCCTGTCTCTCTAGATTCTGAGATGGTGGTTTGCCATGCAACCGTAATTCTCTGAAGAGTCTAAGAAAAGTCATTGATTTTCAATTGTTTTATCTTTTTTTGTGCTTAAGCATAGTAATGATAAATTCCAAGCTTTCTATACATCAGAGCTGAAACTGGAAATTTAAAACAATTATGTCTTAAAGGTACAAAATAAAATTCAGAGATACTTCGGATCAATATTGTTCTAATGCTGTGTATGTGCATCACCCAGAATAATCTTTGTTGTGCTCATTTAGACAAAATTTAAAATAATTTTCAGAACTTTACAATGAAGGTACCACAGTGCTGCCACCCTGAACCTGTCTTTTGATATAGTGATTTTAAGCTGGTTATTAAAAAGCAAGAGTCAGAAAGAGCCTTTGATAAGGCCTATTCCATGTAGAAAATCTTAGTATGTTCACTTTAGCCTAATTTGAATTTGAGTACGGTACAGAGAAAGATGCTAAGCAGACGTCTAGCAGCTAGAGCATCCCTATGTTCCATTTAAGCAAGAATTTACCGGCCATGTATGTTCCACTTTTCCTCAACTACCTGAATTGCCTACTTCTTTCAAAATGCCATTACTGTTCCCCCTTTCTCCTTAATCCAAAATGATCTGATACCCAATTTAATCTCACTGTCTTTGGAATTTTTGTGATGTGAATTACCCATGAGCATGTATTAAAATTTGATTTTCTCCTGTTAAACCATCTCTGTTAATTTGATTATTAACTCAGCTAGAAGAGCTTAGAAGGTGCAAGGTAAAGTATTATTAATTTTAAAATCCCTACAACTACAACAACAACAGCAACAACAAAAGTTTACCTCTTGCTCATGTTATAGGTGAATCAGTTCTGTCCTAATCTTAAATTTCACTATTCAAAAATCCAGGTTAGAAAATAGCCCCTCACTGCGATGTGGTTTGTCTTGATGTGAGAAAGAAAAGATATATTATTTAAAAACATTCTGCTTGGATTTGGCCCATATTGCTTTCATATTTTATTAACCTAAATAAGTTACAGGGGCAATGTTGTCAATGGTGAGGATAATATCTCCCACTACCACTGCTCTCACCTTTACCAAAATATAAAACAAAAATGAAGCCAAGAAATTCATGGCCAGCCTATTTGCCACAATCATCTAAAATAGGATGAACTACATAGATGCATTAGAAGCACAGGGGCTACTATACAAATGCCTTTATATGTTTGCATATGAGTTACTAGTATATTAAGAAAAGTGCCCTCAGTCTTAATCAGCACTGTAGGAAACATTTTATTGCCATTTACATGCTCTCTTTACAAAGTGGCGCTTGCTTAATTAACTCCACCCTTATGCAACAAAAGTTAGTTTACAAAACAATATTAAAAGAAATTCTAAAGGGAGCATTTGTTGAAATAAGTTGGTTAGCCATTACTGCAAGAAAAGCTTTGTGCCTACTAATGATTGGATTTATAACTGATGCCTACTACTTTTAATGTGATACTATATTTTCCTAAATGTTTCTCAGCATAGTAGCTAGATGCAAATTAAAAAAAAAAGTTCTCCTACTTTCTATTTCCTCTGTAATTTACAAATGCAATAAAAGACTAGTTTATTAATCCAAAGCACAAATATGGGCAATACTTACAGCTATATATACTCATACACAAACAGAAACATGCAAACTATTATGGCAATAAATATGAAATACAAGAAATTGTATAAAATACAAATTTCCCTTTTTAATAGAAAATCTGTGTACTGCATTTTAGTGCTGTAACTTGTCAAGCCTTCTAACCAAATTCATGGAAGAAAACAGAATAATATGAGAATAACTACTAACAGTAATTCCAATTAATGTGTGCATCTCAATGCAAACTCGTTCAAGAAAATATAATAAATGTGGCCGTGCTTCTCTAGAATAGTGCAACCATAATTTGAATTATCCTTGATTAGACAGAGATGGATCAAATAAATATGATATAAGATATGTATTGTTCTAAAAAACATCATATTTTTAATTCATCAGCGATGGTAAATGTGAGCTGTTAAAGATTTATAACACACATGTAAGAAAAGGAGAATTTTGCACACAAAAGTATTTTATCAACTATTTTCATGGTCTAGATTGCTAGGGAATAAAAAGAAATGCTTAACAAGATACAAGGTCAATGTAAAAAGTGCAGAGGATGAGACTTCAGAAGTGTGGGAGTGATGTATTAATTGATAACAATCTTTTGTCCAAAATGTAGACAGATAATAATATCCTAGCAACATTATATGGATATATTTGTGTGGATATACAAAGGTTTTTTTGAGTCTTTATTTCCCCCTTCCCATTATTTTATCCTCTTTGAATATTTTAATTGGTAGTTTTTAATGCAGTTACTAACTTAATGTGTAATAATGTATATATTTCTTTATTGCAGTACCAGGTAATTTTATTTTTCTTTAATGGGTAATATAAATATTAGAATAAAAAATGCAGGCACTTTCTATTATTACATTTAAAACCCAAGTGGCTCTATTGTTCTCAAGATTAGGATTCAAATTTTCTCACTAGTTGCAGAAAGACAGGCATTTTCTTAAAAGAAAACTTAAAAATATGTGATTTTTGGAAAAGTTTAATAGCATATAAGTCAGGTAAATGTATGAAATGTAAATTTAATTTGTAAATTTGCATTGAATTTATGTTGTAATATAGAATTTTATAGCTGACCCCATCTTAATAATGAATGCATTAACAGGCTTTTAAAACCAATTTACTTTTAGGCAGAAAGACCTAGTGTTAAAAGAAGGAAAGGAGTGGGGGATCCTCTTCAAGAATATTAAGATAATTTTAATCTCAAAGTAAAAGAAAAATATCTTTCAAATATAGTATAATGATAATCCAAATTATATATCTTATTAGATTGGAGTTATTATATGAAATCAATATCTGAATTCTTAGTAAGAAATAATAAATGTAAATTATAAATAATAAATCACAATTTAAGAAGATGTAAGATTAAGTTAAAGTATATATATATATAGAATCTCACACAGGACATTCCTTTGTAAACATAATATTGAGAAAAATTTTAGAAAGCACATTTCAAAATTATATGTACACTATAATATCACAATGTTAAAGTTTAAATGAATATGGCAAAAGATGGGAATAAATAAAAATATGAAATGGTATGTAAAATTACTGAAAATAGAAATTATTATTGTTTTTTCTGTTATGTTATTAAATTGTTTTTTATTATAAATAATTGAAATAAATATTATTCTTGAGTATTTTTTGTATATGAGCTTGTATTTAATGATTTATTAACATAGGACATTAAAATAATAAATAAACTATATAACAACTATTATTCAGAACAACCTGAATTCTAGCTGAACACAAGTTCTATGACTAAAGATATAAAGAAAAAGCCACATGGCTTTTTCTGGTAGGAGAGGTGGAGGTGCGGAAGAGGCTGGTCCCATACCTAGGCATGGTCGATAAAAATTAGGAGGGATATCTCCACACTGGGTGTCCCCCTGATATGTGAGGGTTTCCAGTCCCACACCAGACCATCTAGCCCAGGTTTCTAGCCCCAGGAAGAGAAGTCTTATAACTTTGGTCTGTGGAAACCAGCAGGGACTATGGCTCAATGAGATGGAGGGCTGCTGGAATTCCAGACATTTCTTTTAAAAAGTCCTGCGTGGGTTTAGATTCACTTGCTCTGAGCTCCAGTGATGGGGCAGCAGCTCCAATGGCACCAGAGACATAAAGAGAGGAACTGAATTGTCTGACATCAGGAGAAGCAGCTTTTTCTCAGACAGAGGTGCAGGCAGAGACCAGTGTTCCTTTGCTGAGCCCTTGTCCTACAAGCAGGTGCCATATCTAAGCCTCCATCAACCTGGACCCCACTGTTCACCATGCTCAGGCAATTTCTGAGACACTGCCCCCACCCAACTTTTGGGCCAACCTAAGCAATTTTCCACACAAATGATCTGTCTTGGCTCATGCTGAAGACTTCCCTAAAATCTCTCAAATGAGCAATATCTGTCCTTGACATGCCTCTTACCTCTCCTTAAGTGGCCCCAGGACTGGCACTAGCATCAGAAAGACATGGTTTGCAGCTTGGCCTCTCTTGTACACCTCTTAGCCCAGCACAATATGCAGCCATCTGCAGATCACTTTGTAGCTCAAGCCAGGTTGCCCTGGAAGGGCACAGATTTTAGCTGACATTGGCATGTACCTCCTGAGAGATCCCAGAGTCAATGTACTGGTAGACAGCCTGAGATCATGCCAAAGCACCACCCAACCATTTTCACAAGCAACAACCTTAAAGGGTGGGATGAGCAGGCATCAGAGCTCTCCTGAAGTAAATCTTGCTCCAAGAGCTCAGCCTTAGCACAATTGATACCCTAGAGTAGTCACAGCCAGTTCTCACAGCCTACCAGTCTGGGGTTAAATATCTCCCATTGACATTCCAACAGCAATCACAGCTCAACAATAACAGGAGGGTATACACAGCCCAGACAGTGGGTGCACCTGGTGTGATGGGGAGGTTGGACCACTGGAACCCACAGGATACCTACTATATAAGGCTCCCCAACAAGCTTGGAGACAGCTCTACCTAAGAGAGAGAAATAAACACAGGGAGGCTGCTAAAATGAGGAGACAAAGAAACATATCCCAAATGAAAGAACCGAACAAAACTCCAGAAAAGAACTAAACAAAATTGATACACACAATCTACCAGATGCAGAGTTGAAAACACTGGTTATAAGAATGCTCATTGAACTTAGGGGAAAAGTAGAGGAGCTTAGTGAAAACTTCAACAATAAGATAGTAAACATAAGAAGACATATAAATAATCAGTCAGAAATAAAGTGTACATTAACCAAAATAAAAAATACATTATAAGAAATCAACAGTAGAATAGCTGAAGCAGAGGATCAAATCAGATTTGAAAGATAAGAAAGCAGAAAACACCCAATCAGAGCAACAAAATGAGAAAAAAATCCAGAAAAATGAGAATGGTACAACTTCAAGTGTACCAACATTTGCCTCATAGGGGTACTAGAAGGAGGAGAAAGAGAGCAAGAAATTGAAAACTTATGTAAAAAAAAAAAGATGGAAAACGTTCCTAACCTGGTGAGGGAACTAGACATACAAGTCTGGGAAGTGCAGAGAGTTCCAAATAAGATAAACCCAAAGAGACTCACACCAAGACAAATCATAATTAAAATGCCAAAGGTTAAAGACAAACTGAAAACCTCAAAAGCAACAAGAGAAAAACAGTTGGTTACCTATAAGAGAGCTCCCATGAGACAGTCTGCTGATTTCTCAACAGAAACTTTGCAGGCCAGAAGGGATTAGCAAGAATTATTCAACATGATGAAAAGTAAGGACCTAAAATCAAGAATACTCTACCTAGTAAAACGATCATTTAGAATTGAAGGATAGATAAAGAGATTCTCAACCAAAGGACTTGTATGCATGCATATGAGCATAAACAATGGACACAGACTAGCGGGGACGGGGAGGTAAGGGCTTATGCTGGGGTTGGGGGCGGACGGGGAGAGGTCAATGGGGGAAAAAAGGAGACTTATGTAATATTTTAAACAATAAAGAATTTAAAAAGTCAAAACTTGTATTATAACAAATGTTAAAGGTTGTTTTTTAAGAAAAAAAATATGAATACTAAAATGGCAATAAATACATATCAATAATTACTTTAAATGCAAATGGATTAATGCTTCAATCAGACATATGGAGGCTGCATGGGAAAAAACAACACACACCCATAATTCTTATATATGCTGTCTACAAGAGACTCACTTCATATCTAAAGAAACACAAAGAAAGTAAAGGGATGGAAAAGATATTTCATGAAAATGAAAACAAAAAAGTGAAAGTTGGTGCAACAATACTTATACCAGACAAATAGACTTTAACACAAAGGTTATATAACAAGAGACAAAGAAGGACCCAGCAATTCCACTTCTAGGCATTTATCTGAGGAAACCCAAAACATTAAATCATATACATCCATTGCAGCATTATTAACAATAGTTAAGATATGGAAGCAACCTAAGTGTCCGTCAGTAGATGAATGGATAAAGAAGAAGTGGTGCATATATACAATGAAATATGAAATAGCCATAAAAAATAATGAAATCTTGCCATCTGCAACAACATGGATAGACCTACAGGGTATTGTATTGAGTGAAATAAGTCAGACAAAGGAAGACAGATGCCATATGATTTCACTTATATGTGGAATCTACAGAACAAAATAAACAAATAAGCAGAACAGAAACACACTCAGATACAGAGAACACTTTGATGTTTGCCAGATGGAGGGGATATGGGGAAGGGATTAAGAACTACAGGTTGGTAGTTATAGAATAGTTATGGGGATGTAAAGTACAGCATGGGGAATATAGTCATTAATATTGTAATAACTATGTATGGTGTCAGATGGTTACTAGACTTATTGGGGTGATCACTTAGTAAGCTATATAATTTCTGGGTTATACACCTGCAAGTAATATAATTTTGCATGTCAAATGTAATTGAAAAATAACAAAAAAATTATTTAAAGTTAAAAAAAGATAATTCACATGAAGCTATATGGCACCCTAAAGATGTCAGTTTGATTAAATCCAGAAATATGTTAAGAAAGTAAATCAAATTTAAAAAAGAAATTATTAATATGTTTTTTTAAAAAAAAACCACAAAGTTTAGAACTTCTTAGACCTGAGTTGGAGTTCCATTTTCAGCAATAATTATATGTAGACTGAGTTGCATTTGTGTTAAACTGGGAGCAGTAGCAGCACTCAGTTCTTGAGGTTGATATGATAGTGACATGAGATAATGTATGTGAACAACTTAGAACAGGGCCTAGTATATGTTAAGTAGCTTTAAAAAACTAGAAAAACTAGTGGTCAAACTCGTTTTGCAGCAGTGGAAATCTTGGGTAAATATGGGTGCCTCTCTTTAATCGCAATCTAGTAATGAAGGCGAAGCTCAGCCACTGCCAGTGACAAGAGGAAACTAGAAAATGCCATCGCTTTTCCCCTCAGGTTTGTCACTATCAGATGTTTATTCTCTGCATGCTTTTGCTTTTTTCTCAATCATTACCTATAAATCTAAGACCTCAATAGGGAAAAAAAAGTAAAGCCCATTATGTGTCAACAAACAAAAATAAAGTGATCTCTGTCTTCTGAGACTTTCTTGTCTATAAATTAAAATTCACAACTCTTTACCCCCATACCCTTTAGGTGTTTTCAGTGTCTGTTGAGAAAACAAAAATGTGTAGATGATTTGTAAGTGAATACTCTTCTTTCTTTCTTTTTGTATTAAAATTTTGCTTTAAAAAAGAATGGGGATATTTCCTTATGTAGTTATAAATTTCCCATCAGGTAAATGTTTGAGCAAATGCTGGAAGACTCTGACAGGAGTACCTTTGAGAAAATTTCTACATTGCTTCCAAGATCAAGGCAGGTGTCCTCAAAAGTCCCCTCCGAATAGAGCACTCGAACATTCTCAATTAAGGATTCCATAACAGATATTTACTGTAGTTTTATATGACTTATAATAACCTTGCCAACATAATTTTAAATTTTAAAAATGATTCTGGCTGGCCTGGCGGGCATGGCTCAGAGGTTGAGCATCGACCTACGAACCAGGAGGTCATGGTTTGATTCCAGGTCAGGGTATATGCCTGGATTGTTGGCTCGATCACTGGTATGGGGTGTGCGGGACACAGCTGATCAGTGATTCTCTCTCTTCAATGATGTTTCTATCTGTCTGTCCGTCTCCCTTCCTCTCTGAAATCAATAAAAATATATTTTCAAAAGCTGAAAAAAAAGAATGGGGAAAACTAACATACATATTGTGTAAGTAAATGATGCAATTAACTTAATGCTTTTCTAAAAACATAGTACTCCAAAGGTTAATAATATTCACTATAACATGATTCATCTAAAATTATATGGAAGATAATTCATATTTTATTGATTTAATTTTAATGTTTTATTTAAAAACATTTAAAATTTTAGCATGATTACTCCCCTGTTATCCTACCACTCCATATTAATAATAAAAAAAAGATTAGATATAGAAGTTAGCAACTACTGGACAAAATGGCCTCTGATTCTAATAATTGCTTTAAAATAATTCATTGAATACCACCTATAGTTTCACTACAAAATATATTTAATGTATTATTATTTGTGCTATTAATATCCTTTCTTCATCTTTTGCTACTTCTGTCCTCCCGCCCTCCTTTTCATCCCTCCTTCCTCTCTTTGTTCCTAATATGGTAGAATATGTAGTGAAGGAGGAGGTAATATCTGATACAATTTGACACAATTCCCTAAAATAGTGGGTAACTTCATAATAATTGTCATCTTGCTACTATATTTTTGAACAACAACAAAAACTATGTACTAGTAATTTGTTCTTTCTCATGAAAAGCTAAATTTGAGTAATTTATTCCCTCACATATGGTAACTGTACAGATTTTTATTATGTGGAATGGTGCAGGGCTCTAAAGGGGAAAAGAAATCAAGACAAAAGCAGAGAAAATAGATGTCCCTATCTATGGATGAAACAAAGAAATATTAAAAGAGCAATAAAACCCTATGTATGGTATTGCAGTAGCAGCAGCTGTGGGAGCATAAGTAGCACTAATTTATACATGCATTTGCTCAAAGAATAGTTATGTTGTTCATCAATAATAAGTAATTATCAGAAAAATTATCATGTCACATGCAAGCACATATGTCACTATAAAGATGTTTAAATGTCATAAAAGCACATATGTCACTATAAAGATGTTTAAATATATCATTCTCCAGTATATTATCTTTATCAGATTAGATATTTTCAAATTCTATGCTATATGAAGAGTAGGCAGTTTAATTTTTGAAAATTTGTCATAGATAAAATTAATTTACTTTTACAATTTGGGAAACTAAGATAGATACCCATTATTTTTCTTTCTGAAAGTGTTCAGATGTCCAGGTGAAAAACAGACTCCAAATCACATAAAACAAAACATTCTGTTTTAAGCCAACAGACACAATCTCCAATTATTCAACTTGTCAGCCATGAGCTGACAGTTAAAATACCAGAATAGATGGAACCAATCATAGGCATCATCCCTTATTCTTCCATGTCTATGATTGAACTCCACATACGCTCCTATAGT
This sequence comes from Myotis brandtii, assembly GCF_000412655.1. Lineage (NCBI taxonomy): Eukaryota > Metazoa > Chordata > Mammalia > Chiroptera > Vespertilionidae > Myotis > Myotis brandtii. Next base: position 334,586 of record NW_005369334.1, on the reverse strand, counting down.
ACACAGTTTGCATTCAATATGTAATTCTCTTTAGGTCACATGACAGGCCTTCTATTATTATTTTTCATGTCTTCTGTCAGGTTATTTTCTCCTCCAATACTTTTCAAAGGATTTGGTTGGTAATAGAAATAAATATGCTGCCACAGACACTGAGTCTTAAAAACAAGAAGTTCTTTGAGGATAATACCTCAATCAGATACTTTTCCCCCAGAGAAACCAAAGGATCATTGCCCATTCGGATATTATATATAGAAAATGTTAATAGGTGACATTATTACCTATTTAAATCATGTATATAAAGGAATAAACTGTTTGTCATATATCCCTCACCTATATTCACCAAATATTAACAAAGTATGATTATATATATATATATATATATATAGAGAG
>NW_005369334.1:322229-334079 GCF_000412655.1 Myotis brandtii | reverse complement strand
AGAGAGAGAGAGAGAGAGAGAGAGAGAGAGAGTAATATGCAAAATGACCGGATGGTGGAACTATTGGTTGGCTATGATGTGCACTGGCCACCAGGGGGCAGACGCTCAACGCAGGAGCTTCCCTCAGCCCACAGGCTCTGATCGCCTGATGGGGGACGGGAAACTGGGGGTAGGTGGAGGCAGACGTGGGTGGTGCTGGGGCCCCGATGTCCCGCAGGTTGCCCCACACACAGAGGGCAACTGGCAGTGGTGGCGGGGGGTGGGGCCAGCTGCCGGCAGCTGGGGAAGATCGGCCCTGATTGCAGGCCAGGCCTAGGGACCCTACCAACGCATGAATTTTATGCTCCGGGCCTCTAGTTAATTTATAAAAATGAACATCTATTTAAATAGACATAAAATGATATAATTTTTGAATTCCTAATCATTTGATCCTATTAGTGACAAGTCTGGCTTCAATCACCAGGATACAAATACATCCCCTAAAATAAGTTCCAGACTTGAGCCAGTTAAAAGCCCCTGTAATGAAGAAATTGGGTTTCTTGAGGAAGAACTCTACTACAATGCAAACCTTCCTCCCAGCCTTCTCCAAAGTGACAAACAGACATTTTCTAGGGTGACTATGTATTTTAAAAGGAGACATTTTGGCAATTATTTTCTTTGAACTGGTATTTCTTTCTGCACCAGTTCTATTGTGACTACTAATACCTTATCAGAAAATATTTGTTTGTATATGTATTTATTTGTTTGAATATTATTGACTTTACCAAAATAAAATATAACTTTCAAAAGATAAGAGATATTTTCTTGTTTGGTGCTATATTTCAAGTTCTTAGAACATTGTCTTGATGGACAGTAAATAACATATTTATTGGCTAACTGAACAAAAGAATAAAATATTTTCCATATGTCACAGAAGAGTTGGGTTGTTCATTATTAATGAGACATAAATGAGTCTAATTTAGCTGAGAGAAACAGGTATTTGAACTTTCTGTTAAATTATTTTAGATAGCAATTAATTTATAATACACTTGCACACTTATAGCACATATGTGAAATTATATTAAAAAGTAGATAGTCTTGCTTTTATTTATTGAATAAATACCAATTGAGCATTTACCATATATCTAACTTCCCTGGACTTTAAAGATTCAGCAATGGGTCAGAATGGAATTTACATTCAAGTTACTGAAGATAATTCTATATAATAAAAGGCCAGAGACCATAATGGCATAAAGACCAGAACGACCTATTGACCAGTCGCTCTGAGGTGCATTGACCACTTCTCGGTCCCTCCCCCCATCCCGCAGACTCTGATCTCTGGATGGCCAACGGGGAACTATGGAGAACCGGGGTGGGTGGTGGCGGGGCGGGACTGGGGACTGGTGACTGGGCAGAAGGCAGACCTCTTGGTCCCTCCCCCTGCCTGCAGGCTCAGATGTCCTGATGGTGAATGGGGAACCACGGGGAACCAGGGCGGGTGTCGGTGGTGGGGCAGAATGGCTGACCTCTTGGTCCCTTTCCCTGGCCCACAGGCTCCGTTAGATTGCCAGATGGCAAATGGGAAACCTGGGTGGATGTCAGCAGTGGGGCGGGACTGGGGACTGGCCCTGATTGCAAGCTAGGCCTAGGGACCCTACCCGTGCATGATTTTGTGCGCTGAACCTCTAGTTCATAAATAAATAAACAAGTAAATATGTGTCTGGCTGTGACATATGCCAGGATAAGTCCCTATGAAAAGGAGATATTAGGCAGATTCTTGAAGAAAGTGAGAGATGTACGGATATGGCCATTTCATAAAAAAAGTATCAGACAAACCAAAACAAACGTCTAAAGAGCCTGAGTCAGGATCATGCCTGTTAAATTTGAGGCTGAGCAAGTCATTACAATGGAAGAGAATTACACATAAAAGGAGCTGTTGATGTTGAGACCCATGAGGCAGACAATTTCCATACATTTTAGGGTGCTATAGACATGTGTCAACTTTTCATCCTATTGCAAGTGATACAGAAAGCTATTGGAACATTTGTTCTGATGGGGGAGCTGCGGGGAGCAGTGTTCCAATTTTAAAAGGACCATAATAGCTGCACTGTGGAGAGTGGCTTGTGTTGGTAGAAATGGGTAAGATAACAAATGGTAATGTTTAAGAGGCTGCTGCAGTTACCCAGGTGAGAAATCCTCATAATGTAAAAATCAACATAGTTCAGTAAGTGGTAAAAATGATAGGATTTTAGATTGATTTGGGTAGAATGCAAAGAAGGATTTATAATAAATAAAATAAGAGAAGAGAAAATTCAAAGATGATTACAATTTTACATTCTAAGAGGGAAAAATAATTTACTAAGAAAGTAGAAAAGTGGAATTGTCATTTATTTACTTCAGGAAGACTGAGAAATACCACATTTTATAAATCTCTATGACAATATAACATCCTAACAAAGTATATGTGTACATTGGACATTTTATTATTAACTTTTCATTTTTAATTACTATGGGAAAAAAGTAAGGAAGGAAGAAAGAAAGAGGAAGGGGATGGAAGAAGAAAACATAAGAATAGAGAAAATATAAATGATTGGTTAAAAAAATAAATAATAAAATAAAGAACTACCATAGAGGAAAAAAAAGGAAAAAAAGATACTCAATGAATGTTAAGGATTAATATTAATTTTAAGTAGTGTTTTTTATCAAACATTATCATTGCCTTATAATGTTTTTTTTAAGTATACTTTGAAATTCCAAAAGATATTTAAAAATCACCGAATTATAGACCAAAAAGAAAACATATTTTACTATAGAGTTTTCATGTGAGGGTGTTCAATTTGAAGGAAACTACCCAAGATTATTATTTCATTAATGGCAAAGAAAGCATATTTTTGCTCATAAGCCAAACAATATATATATATGGTTCAGATGTGTATGGTAATATATGGTTTGCACAGACAGCATCATTTGCTTGTTAAGCAATGTGCAAAACTCAATTTCTTCAGGCTTATATTCTGAGCACAGTAACACAACCATTAACTGTAATGTAGAAATAATTTTTTCACTGGAGGAGCTTCTAATATCTATAGCCGATGTAATTAAAAAAAAAGTCACCATAGCCCTGGCCGGGTGGCTCAGTTTGTTGGAGTGTTGTCCCATACACCAAAAGGTTACAGGCCTGATTCCTGAACAGGGCACATACCTAGGTGGCAGGTTTGATCCCCAGTCAGAATGCTTGAAGGAGCAATCCATGTATGTTTTTCTCTCAAAGTATGGAGATTAATTAACTGTAAAATAGACCAGTATCAGTTCCGTAGTTGTGACAAGGGTATAGTAATACTAGAGGCCTTTTGCACAAAGTCATGCATGGGTGGGGTCCAGCTGGCCGATGAGGGCCAATGGGAGCCAAGATGGCAGGGGGGAGGGGCTGCGTGAGGTGGGCTGGCCGGGCCCACCCCCAATGGGCTGGTTGGCCACCACAGTGGGCGTCATAGCGGCCAGTCATTTCGGTCTTTCAGTCTTTCCAGTGTTCCAGTCACTGGCTTTTTATATAGAGAGATAAGATGCTAACAACAGAGAAAGCTGGATGAGAATTTAAGGGAGCCCTCTGTACTACCTTTGCTTCTTTGTAAAATAATCTGAACCTACTCTAAACTAAAGTATTTACTAAAGCATGAGGAATAGTAATTATAAAGATATATTCTAGGAAGTCATTGCATTTTTTTTTTAAATTCTCACCCAAGGATATTTTTCCATTGATTTTTAGAGAGAGGGAAAATACAGAGAGAAACATTGATGTGAGAGAAACACATTGATTGCTTGTCTCTTTCACAAGCCCCAACCAAGGCCCAGGCCAGGAAAGAGCCTGCAACCGAGGGATGTGCCCCTGATGGGAATCAAACCTGAGACCCTTCAGTCCACAGGTCAAACTGGCTAGGGCAGTGGTTGGCAAACTCATTAGTCAACAGAGCCAAATATCAACAGTACAACGATTTAAATTTCTTTTGAGAGCCAAATTTTTTAAACTTAAACTATATAGGTAGGTACATTGTTATTAACTTAATTAGGGTACTCCTAAGGCTTAGGAAGAGCCACACTCAAGGAGCCAAAGAGCCTCATGTGGCTCGCGAGCCGCAGTTTGCCTACCACGGGGCTAGGGAGTCATTGCATTTTGAGGACAGAAATCATCTTATGGATATCCAGGTAGTAGTAGGCTGGCCTCAAACTTCCTCATAAATACTGACTGCTTAAGAACAAAGAAAAATATGTTTAAAATTTTAGAAAAAGAAATTTCAAAGTGGTAGATACTATACCAAACAAGGTTATTCATCAAGTACAAAGAACAAAGTATAATTTACACAACTGCATATAAGGAAAATATATTTTAAATGAAATAATTCATTAAAAAATACCTAATCCATGACATTTCTTAGGAAAAAATACTGTTTTCTTATGAGATCAATTAGACAAATGGTAGCTTAATTAACCCTTGAACTATGAACACAAGTATTGGCAATAAGTATTGTAATAGGACCTTACCCCTAAGGCACCCTTTCCTCCCCTAGATCACCTCAGGTCACGTGGGTCAGATCCTCCCCACTGACCTTTTCTCCCCTGGTATGTAGTTAGTCATGAGATAGACCCCTCCTCCCTTAGAGAAGACCAAGAAGGCTGGAGCAAAGCTCCTTCTGACTTCCATACAAGGACAGCAGACAATGGTACAGGCCCTGATAGGTCAACTCAAAGAAGAAAACAGTTAATCCCCTCCAAGGGCTTAAAGCAGCCCTGGCACCGACCAATCATTGGAGACCATGACCCTGAAAGGGCACGCCTGGAAAGCTTATGAATATTCTATTGGGATCCCTTCCTTGTTACTGTTGTAATTAGTTAGTTATTAATAATAGGAAAGAAGAAAAAGAAAATGGGCAGACATTATAAGGATGGCCATCCTGATGAAACTGCCACTTTACACTCCCCAGGGGACTGGTTACAGTCCACTCCCTGCAGATCACTGGGGGAAAGGGACCTACAAAGGGAAAAATGGAGTCATGTGCAGTAAAATTGGGGTGATGTCAGTCTAATCTGGAAACAAAGATAATTGGCTGGGGGACAGAGGCACTGCAAGAGCATGAAATCTTAAAAGCTTAATATCTCCAGACAAAGAAATTCTCTCTGGTTCCTGTCTTGTTCCTCAGGTTTTATTCCTGCTTCCTTGCATTGGCCCATGTTCCTAGAAACGGCATGGCCCATGGCCATGTGGACCCCACATGTACTGGACTATAGCTGGCCTACAAACTAAGCTGGCCTTATGCTAGACTGGACTGTACTCCAACATAGAATATAAACTCTGGGCAATGGCCCTAATCCCAGCTCTGCTGAAGCCACAGTTGGACTTCTTCCTTGGCAGGACAGAGGAAGAGTGTACCTTGGAAACCCAGTGATGTAATTCTACACAAATAAATACCACTCAGTCTCAATGCGAGTCTCAGAAAATCCCTTTTCTCATTGCATCACAAGAAGCCCACTTCCACCAGCAACAGGTGGGAATATGGAGAGCTCCCAGTGATAATACCTTGAGACCTCCAGATAAATACCATGAAGACGGAGGACCCAGTGCAGCTCCAAGCAGGCTGGCACCTTTCCCCACCCCTCTCCCCCAGGCACAGTTTCTTTGCCTCTTTCTTTCTCCTAAATTCCAAGGGCCCTTCTTTTTCCTCTGTAACTTGTTTCCTGATCCCATTTCTTCTTCAGATTACTTCTTCTGCCTCTGGGACTTTGTATAAATTAACGTTCTCTTGCAGTTTGAGTCTTGACTCTGAATTCTTAGCCAGAACTTAAGAACTGATGTTGCTGATCCAAGGTTCAGTCTGATCCCACTGAGCTCTAAACCTGGTACCAATTCACCACCAACACTTACCTATATAATACAAATCTATAGAAATCAAAATATCAACAAAATTTAATATTAAGATTTTGGATATTTAAATTACTAATATGAATAATAAATTAGGAAGAACAGAAAATAAGAGATAACTCAGTGTACATAATTTTCTCATCTTCAAAGCACTATTAATAATTTTAAATTGAAGTCTATACATTAGGCTGGGTATGAACCAAACCTGCTCATCGTAACCTATTTTTAAAGCCCACCCGGGTCCATGCTTTAATCAGTTGTAAATTAATAGTAGTCAATGCAGTGCTGCTCTTGTTGTTATTAGTTCAAGTACAAACGTCTCCCCATCTCTAAAATGTGTGTGCACATTAAATTACAGAGAGACAGTCTACTTGTTCTCACTGGGACAGACACCTTGAAGTGTGGACATCTGGCTAATCATTCTTGCAATCTGCCACTTCACTTCCCGCTTCATAAACTGATCTTTTGATCTCTGTTATCCCTTCTGAGACATGTCCTTATGAGTCTATCCATCAAATGACAGACTCCTGGCCCTACTAATGTTTTTTGACAGGCAGGCATTGACTGACCCTGGGAGCCGACCTAGAATCCTGACTCTATAACTCCTCAATATACTCCTTTTGTATCTGGAAGATTTATTGTTTTAAACAATATGTGTTTCAAATACATACCCAAACCTCAAATACCTGCTTATTACTAGGCCTGAGAATATATGTGTACACACCCCACACATAGGCACATTCATTCTTATAATAAGAGCTATAGACATTAAAATTTAGCTGCTGTGTGTAGATACATATTTTTTCCTATAAGTTTCACATTAATTATCAAAATTGTATACTAATAATGTCAAGGAAAACTGTACCAGACAGAGTAAAACAGCCAAGGAAGACTTTGTTCAAGACTATTATGGTAGAGTCAACACTATTGTAATATGGAGAGAGACTAAACTCAGCTCCACTGAAACCAAAGGAAGGCTAGAAGATTTTGAACACTGGGGTGAGCTAATGGAACAGACATTAGGAAGTTTGGTCAGAGTGATTAGGCTATCTGTTTGTTAATTGTTGCTTATCAGAGTGAAACGTCTACTCTCCCACAGAGACTAGGAAATAGGGGCATCATCATTCTTGATAATTACATTTCCAAGGAAATGGTTGAGAAACACATTTATGGGTTGTAAAAGTAGCAAGAGGCCAAGAGAAGGTATACATCTCAAAGGGACACAGACATTTTGCAATTAGAAGTTTTCTAATGTAAAAATTCTCAAAGCAAAGAGAAGTCAAGGGCCTGTAGCCAGGAGTATAGGTGTCTAAAGTTTCTTCAAGCTGAGGGAACTCTGAAGGTTGTCTGGGTTGGTAGCAAAGCTCTGCAGGACTGCATTCCTGTTTCTACATCAGGCCTCACCTGCCTCCGTCCCAGCATTCACACTGCCCATGGATCCAGACACACTGAATTACACCCTGTAGTTCTCAGATACTCATATATGTTGTTTCCTGCTTCTATTCTTGCCACTGTGTTCCTTTCTCGTGTAAATACTTCTCTATCAGGTGGTCCATGCTTAGGGCCCCAGGAAATGTTCTTTGCTTCAATAATTTGATGTGTTTACCTTTAATCTCTCCCCCTATTGAATCCATATCAGTATGTTATAATGTTTCAAGTGCACGTTCCAGAGTTACATTGGTTGAAGCTAATACTGGTCCAACCACTGATTAGCTGTAGGACGTGTGAATTAATTTAATATCTTGGAATCTTGTTGGCTCATTTGTAAAATATAGATAATTATAGTAACTATCTCACTTTTTTTTCTTCTTTATTTAATGTTTTGGAGAGGACAAAATAAAATTAATATGTACAAAGAGAAGATCAATCAGAGTATTGTTTTTATCATGCCATTTAAACCTTCTGTTATTAATTTCTGTTTGTTTCTCCATTTAAGCTGTAAATAACATTAGAATGCTAAGACATTTCATAAGTTTTGGTGTATCCTCTGTCTAGAAGAGTGTTTTAATTTACTATGTATTATTAAATTCTTATTAATAGAAAGTTCAACTATTGAATTCCCATATATAAAATGTTATATTTTTCAAATGATATCAAGAGACTTATAGTTTTAATGAAATTTTTATGTGCTATTATTCTGAAAATAGAAGGCCAAAGCGAAAGGCAGCAAGCATTAATTTGAGATAAAAAAGAATAGCATTTGGGAAGCACTGATTCAGGCAGAAACTCAAATGTGTTCCAATTAGGGGTGAAGGCAAGGGCTTTTTATAAGAAAAGGAAGAAAAATAAGTCAAGGAAGGAATTTCTATAGGTGCAAATAAGCTAAGTTACTCTTTGCTATACATGGTGGTGCTAATTCTAAAGAGTGTCTTTAATTTTCAGTCCAGAAGTCAGGATGTCTGCTTTCCTGTAGGCTTTGCAAAGGGTTGTTTAGAATACAATGCTGCTTTAAGCCCAATTCAAAGGTTCTTTTGCCCAGTTTGAGCATTCTAAAGGTTTGAGAAATAAGGCATGCAAGTCAATTTGTCTCAGATGGCAGTTCTGACTCCATTTTCAAGTGGCTAAACATATATTATTTTACACAGTATTTAAAAAATAATAAAGTAAATGTGAGTAAATAAACATTTCTCTTTATTTGTTTATTTACATGCCCATGTTTGCTTAAATTTCTTTTGTTTTAAAATCTGATTTTAGGAAATAATATTTTTTAATCCTCTGGCAGGAAAATACCACAGAATATATAGTATCAAAAAAGATAAATAAAAACTCTGTGTATATCATTAAAAGATAAAAAATTGTCAAGCTATACGAACTATTTTTTTAAAATCATTAACCTGAAGTTTGAGTAGAAAAAAAAAAACACAAAACATGACAATGTTTTTCTTCTGTATCTGCTTAGGAAACCTTAAATGTCAGTCAATGTGATTACTGCTGACATGGACTTTTCACTGACTTAGATTTTCCCTGAGGACATGAGTTGTTCCCATGATATGATGGGCAGTGCGACCAGAATATAGGTCGGACAAAGCCACATAGAAATTTTGGAGTAGAAAGCGGGCCAAACAGTAACTTGACCCTTTTTGAACCATTTCAAAAACTCAGAAAATACAGAGAATGTAGAGTTTACATTCTAGGACTGCTCATAGCTTCAGTGGCACCACAAGCCTCTTAGGTTGCTGGATGAATTCACTAATAGTATAAATACAAAACCAGCCAATTGCTAAGTTAACATATGGGAAGAATCTTTGGATACAGATAGAGTGGACATTAGCAGAACCATAAAATTTAAGAGCAAAAAAACAGTCATCTTTTGCTAATTGAAATCAGAACAAAAACTTTTTCAATATGGTATATCCATAAGCAGGGGTCCTCAAACTTTTTAAACAGGGGGCCAGTTCACTGTCCCTCAGACCGTTGGAGGGCCGGACTGTAGTTTTAAAAAAAACTATGAACAAATTCCTATGCACACAGCGACGGCAAAAACACCCTGTGGGCCGGATAAATGTTTTCGGCGGGCCGCATGTGGCCCGCAGGCCGTAGTTTGAGGACCCCTGCATAAGAGGCAGGGAAAATAGTTATCTTTTTGTAATCGATGTCCATTTGATATTCATATGGAAATGTAGTTGGGGGAATGCATAGATACAAATTAAATTTATATAACAGCAGACAGCTCTGTAAGGAAAAATGTTAAAATTCCAAGTGAAACTATTTCTTGGAAAGCAGCTCTGGTCTCACCTCATATTGTTAACATGATAATAAACTAGGTTTTAAATTAATAAGAGGAATACAGCAAAGGGGAGGCCAGACATTATAAGCATGATCATCTGGGCAGCTTCACCAGGAAGCTGCAACTTCACACTCCCCCGTGAACTGCCAGTCCATTCCCTGCAGATCATTGGGGAAAGGAGTCCAACAAAGAGGGAGATGGGTGTGTGCACAGTGAAGTCCAGGTGATGTAGGGAAGGCATGTGCCTGTCAGTCTCACCTGGGGAAAAGATAATTGGCTAGGAGGATAGAGCCACTGCAGGTGCCAAAAATCCTGAAGGGTTAATTGGTGAAGCTCCAGGTTATAATCCCAGACAAAGAGTTCTATCTCTCTTGCCCCTTTGCCCACTCTCACTATCTTACTCTGGACCATCACTTGCCCATGCGCTAGCCCACCATGTGGCCTAGCCCATGGCCATTTGGACCCCACATGCAATTGTCTGCAGGTGGGAACACAAGCCAACCTAGCCAGAAGCTGGACTGGACTGTGCTTTAATATGGAGTGGAAACTCTGGGCAGTGGCCTTAATTCTGGCCTTGCTGAAGACAAGATTGGACTTCTTCCATGGTGAGATGAAGAGAGATGGGACTTTGGAAGGCAACCTTCTTAATTTTGCATCATCAATAAAGTTTTCCACAAAATCCCATTCTCCCATGAGGGCCTCCAGAAATTATTTCCCAGTGGCACTCCAAGAACTCCACTTCCACCAGGAACAGGTGGGGACACAGAGGGCATCCCTCTGGTAGTAATTCTATTAAATTGAATTGTCTCCAAAATTATATTAAACTACTTCTTGCTGGCTTTAAATAAATAGAGATTTGCATATCCTGAGAAACATTTCTTATAATATGGTGCATTGGATGGGCAGATTTCAGATTCATTCATATCCTCTAACCATGATATAAATGTTCTTTCAGTTTTCATTCATCTTGCTGCTTTTTGATTTGTAACTGAGATTTTGGAACACATTTGGAATTAAATAATGACTTGCTTTCAAAACTCTATAGCACAGATACAAAATACATTAAACCACATTTTCCAAAAAAAAAATTATTAGAGGCTAAAAGACCCTCTCTCCATAAGTCAAACAAGCTAATTTTACTTCTATCATTGCTAAATTGTATTTTCCTGGGTTGAATACCAAATGAAACAGATGAATTAAATTTGGTGTCCATTTTGTACTATTCTTTTTCCTTAACTAGTCTTATCCCCTGGTGATGCATTCTCATTGGTATTGGCTAAAGAAATACTAGGTGCTCAAGTCTCATCCCCCACAACATTATTTTAAGGGCATATGTAAACTGAGTAGAATGACAGGTGAAATTCACAGCACAATGTCCATCGTTCTCATGCCCATTCTAATTCATTCTCTCTCTCTCTGTGTCCCATCTGATAAACATAGATATTTTAAATACTAACAAGAGTCCCCTTCTGCACACAAGAGTTTGAAGTCCTAAAGTAGAGTGAACACAATTTGGTAAATCTACATATTTAATAAGTTAGAAAATTTTTAATTAAAAATTAAACTCTGTGTATAATCAATAAAATCAATTTAGTACATTATGAATCAACTAGAGGCCTAGTGCACAAAATTCTGCATGGGCGCGATCCCTAGGCCTGACTGGCGATCAGTGGAGCAATCAGACCCCCACTCACACCAACCTTGGCCTGGCGCTGCCCGCTCCACCATCTCGCCTGTCCTGCTCTCATCGGGGCCCATCGGGGCTGGCAGTGCCTCCACTGCTGCCCGCTGCCAGCACCACGTCACCAATGCCTGCCATGTTCCATGCCGCCTTCTGGTGGTCAGTGCACATCATAGTGAGCAGTTGAACTCCCAGTCAAACAATTTTCATATTAAGCTTTTATATATATAGACTAGAGGCCCGATACATGAAATTCATGCAAGAATAGGCCTTCCTTCCCTCAGCTGCCAGCACTGGCTTCCCTCTGGCACCTGGGACCCGGGCTTCCCTCCAGCCCCGGCTTCGTCCAGAAGGACATCTGGAATGACATCCAGAATGCCATCTGGTCTAATTAGCATATTACCCTTTTATTATTATAGGTGATATTTTAAAGTTTACATTGCAAAAAAAATATACCAGAAGGTTGCTTCTGTAATATGTTTTTGAGAAATTTGGTAAGATAAATGTTAAAATCAGTAAAATAATTAATAAAATATATATCAATTTAAA
>NW_005369334.1:315367-321353 GCF_000412655.1 Myotis brandtii | reverse complement strand
ATAAATACCATCATTTGTTTGAGACTAGATCTGACCACAGATGTGCTATATATACATTTATGAAAAAAATTACTTCTTATTGAAAGATATGAAATTTCAAGATACTATTGGAAGAACAATGTTTAATGTAATTGGAAGTATCTCTGTTACTGGATGGGAAGATAATATTGCAAAGATAGTAATTATCTTTAAATTACTCTATTAATTGAACACAATTTCAATTATAGTCTGAGCATAGGCTTTTATAACTCTTAACAAGTGTATCCTAAAATCATTTGGAAGCAAAGAGGGCCTTAATATAGACAAGATATTTGTGAGAGAGAAAAGCATTAGGGGATGCCTTTATCAGATAGTATATGTTATTTTAAATTTATAATAATTTGAAAATATGTTACTGAAGAGATCAATAAATAAATAAATTGGACAGAATAAATAGTTCAAATAAATATCAGCATATAAATTGGAATTCGGTACCTGACAGAGCAGCATTAAAAATCAGTGGGAAATGGATTAAGAATTCCATATATGGTACTAGGATATTATGAAAGAAAAAATTAAAACAAATTCTCTACCTTATACCATAAACAAACATAAATTGCAGAGAGAAAAATGTCCTAAGATGAAAGCAAAATGCGAAATCTCAGATAAAATTACAGGAGTCTGACATTATGATATTAAGATAAAGAAACATTATTTGAAGATATGAAATTAACAGATTCCAAATGTTAGTAAATGACTATTTACATTTATTTACAATGTCTGTCTAAATACAATAACTATGATTTTGAAATAAGTAAATGTTTTTATGTATGTCTGATAAAGGATTTTGGGGACAAGTAGAGGAATTTTTGTCTCTCTGTTTTCTTTATTGACTCGTTTCAATTTTGAACTGAGGAGCCTTGGACCTGTTTGTTGATTAAGGCCCAGTAGATAGAAATAATTTGTAAAAAAATGAGAAAACACAAAAAGATAATTTGATGAAATTCTACAAATATTCATAATGTACATTGATTTCATCAGATATTATTTAAGCAGATACAACTATTTTCAGTTAAGAATATTAAAATTTTTATTTGAACCTTATATTTTTTTAAACTATGATAGAAATGTACTAATCAATACTGAGAACTATTCATTTTAACACAACCACATCTTATGGATTCCTCTTTTGGCAGTTAAATTTTTGGATATGTTTAAAGTAAAGAATAAAGATATCCATTTTTTATTCTGATGTGTTTATTTGCTCATTATTTGGGCAACAAAATACTTTTATTTACTAGTAAGTCTTATACTCTCTGTATACTATATTATGATTTCCATGTGCTGTATAAATAAGGTTCTGGATAATAATTGCACAGAAATTGTCTTCACATTTAATTTTGTTATGGATTAGTCTATTTGTGGAAATATTGTGAATGGAAAACAATTCTACCTAAATTGTACATTATAACTGTTAATGAGACACGGCAAATAGTGTCTTACCTTGAGCTCCCTGGAAAAGAGAGACTGAGTCAAAATTTTTCTGACAATGCTCTACTAGTATTAATAAGTGCAAACCCGGAGAATGAAGAGGAGGGAAAATGCAATGAGGCAGAGACTATGGAGAGCAATGGCTAGAAGATGGCTTGTTCCTCATTGTTTGTGAGATAGTGTACTACTTGTGATAGTGCCATATAGCACTTCTCCATAGAGGCTCCATGGAATCAGACTATCTCCAAGTAATTCCATAGAGAAGAAGAAAGGGATACTATTTTTCATCTCTTTGGTCTTTTATTGGTTAAATCTGCACCCATGGGGAGTTAACTGTCCTTCATGCAAGAATGAGAGTCTCTCCATTTCTGTAGGTTCTGCATAAAGATACCGTAAATGTGTGACAGTGGTGGGGACAAGAATTGGATGATTTTAGAAACAGTGTGACACTCAGACCAAGAAACAAGCCAAGTGACTGATTCTGGAGTAGGGGGAACTGAGGGGCAGTCAAGGCCAAACAAATCGGGGATGGAACATAAATTGAGTTTATCTATTTGGTTCTCATATGAAAACAAGGTGCACTAAACTCTTTCTACAGAGGCAAGGAACAAGTCTCATACTATAAATTGGTGGCCAGTTGCAATTTCTTAAAATAACTTAGAGGGAATTGATAAACTCCCCTTTGTGCTCCAATGTTGCAGTTCATCCTATTTATGTTTGGTGTTTATCAGCTCCCTCTGTTATCAACCATTCCAGATTTGGCCTATAGTTCAGCTGTTATGTATAACTTGCCTCTAGACCTTTAACCTTAAGTGGTCTGAGATAATTTAATACTATATAAACTCTGATATATATATACATGTTCTCTTAACTTGAAAGCACTCAAACTATTTCAGAGAGATTATGGTAATAGAATTCTAAACTGATGATTTTCCAAAGCTTTGCTTTTCCTCTTTAATTTAGCCTTTTGTACTTTTAAATTTTGCTTTGTGAATACTTAAACATGTGTTTCTATCTTGTCTGTATATGTGTACTTCCAGATTAGGTAGGGCAGTTTACATTATTAAAAAGCCCATGTTCATTATTTTTATTTCTACCTTTGGATGTCCCAGATGACTTTCAGTAATGTTTACAACCTTGACTAATTCTGTAGGCAGAAGGATAATGACAATTCATTAAACAGTTTAGAGCTTAGAAAATCTCACAGAGAGCAAATAATTCAGGTTCTTACATTGTATGAATATCAAAAGTTGATACATGGGACCACATTAGCCTTTGGATAGGAATTCAGAGTAATTAAAATAAACTAAAAACAGTGCATTTCATTTTGTGATTCATTGTTAATATACCTTAGTTTTAAATAATATTAAAGACATACAGGTCGGGTCAAAAGTAGGATTATAGTTGAGAGTATATGAAACACAGTGTTTATTCTTGTACTATTATTCATTAATTATTGTATTATTTTATGCTTAAACAACTGTAAACCTATTTTTGCTTCAACCTGTGCTATCTTAAAAAGTATATGCACATAGACTATTAAACTAGGGAGCATACAGATTTTTATCTTAACACTTATTATTAGTAACAAATTACTCTATTGACATTTAAAAGTATTTTAAATTCTATGTAATGATCATGTATTAATGTATTAAAGAAAAATCAAATATACAATAATAAATTGCTGCATCTGCATAAAAAGTAAAAAGGTGCACCAAAATATTTACAACTTAATTAATAATATATATATAATATAAAACCCTGTTTTAAGTGCTAAATTAGATCATCGTAAAAATGACAATTAATATTATAAAAAGTAATCATATAAATGAATATTCACTAGGCATTTGATTTAAAGCTGAGGTTTCTATTTTAATGAGGCCATTG
This sequence comes from Myotis brandtii, assembly GCF_000412655.1. NCBI lineage: Eukaryota > Metazoa > Chordata > Mammalia > Chiroptera > Vespertilionidae > Myotis > Myotis brandtii. Next base: position 317,996 of record NW_005369334.1, on the reverse strand, counting down.
ATTGTGAAGCAGCAAAAACTTGTATAAAATATAACTGGAACATACATTCAGGATTTTCAGTATCAGCATATTCAACTTGGAGTAAGAAGTTAAATTACATTCTTGGGCCTGGCCAGTGTTGCTCAGTGGTTGAACATCAACCCATGAAGAGGTTGCTGGTTGGGGCACATGCCCAGATTTCCGACTTGATCCCCGTAGGGGGTGTACAAGGGGCAGCTGATCAATGATTTTTCTCTCCGATCAATATTTCTATCACTATCTCTCTAAAAATCAATCAAAAAACAAAACAAAAATACATTCATGAAACATTCTGAAAAAAATTATTGCTATTCATCCTGATATGTTGCCTTTATTCTATACACATTACTTACTGGTGGTGTTTAAATAACTTTATTAATAATGTTTTTAAAAATTAAATTGTTTTCACAGAAAAATACCTATGTTCACACCAATATTTTACCAGTTTTTGTAAAATTTGATTAAATAATTAGAACTGTCACAAACAAGGAAAAAAGCACAGTGTATCCTTGGGAAGCATTCACTTCAATTTACATAATTAGAAGTGCATGAATGATATGGAAAATATCTTCAAGTTCTCAGTATACCAAAAGATTAATAGCATTTCCACATTCCATAGAGTAAGAAAGGAAAACAAGAGTAGATGTGTGTGTGCGTGTGAGAGAGAGAGAGAGATCAAGAGAAAGAGAGAATGGTGTGCTCTGTCACAAAAGACCTGAAACAGAAATTAATGTTTGCTCAAAGCACAAAATTGTGTTATTTTAATTCACTTAGTTATGAAAATGAAAATATGCTTATGTATAAATTTAAGCCTGAATATATTTTTATATTCTCTTTAAAGATTCAAGATTCAGCAAGTACTATACAATCCATCATGTGTTTAAAATGCAGGATGCACGTTTTAATTTAATTTTAAGTAATTTGAAGGATGAAACCCCCACTTAAACAATTAAGGTCTACAGTAGGTGCTGAGCTTTTCCATCAGGGTTGCTGAATCAGGATTATGCTTTCTTGCTGATTAAAAGATCATGCATGTCAATAGCTGATTAGAATAATTATGATGCTATTATTTATGTGCTAAACTGGAGCAGATCCTAGATCTTATTTACTATTTTGTCAAAACTACTTTTGATCACCTTAGCCAGTTTGGCTCAATGGATAGAGCATTGGCCTGGGGACTGAAGGGTCCCGGGTTTGATTCTGTTCAAGGGTACAAGCCCTGGTTGCCGGCTCGATCCCCAGTAGGGGGACGAGCATCAGGTAGCCAATCAATGATTCTCTCTCATCATTGATGTGTCTATCTCTCCCTCCCTCTCCCTTCCTCTCTAAAATCAATAAATAATATTAAAAGAAAAAAACTACTTTTGATCAGTTAGGAGGGTAAAATAAACCAGACTTCTCAAAAGTATGTATGTGTTTAAGGATTTTTTTTAAAAAAATAATTTGTATAGATATTTCCTTTAAAATGATGCAAATTCTACTGGGTAAATAATAATAATGACAATAACATTGATAATAATAACAACATAATCAGGACTTCTGTCTCATAATTTCTTGAAATATGAAGAACACGTACCTAAGAACAGAGATGCTATTCAAATATTTAATGTTATTGGCAACAAACAGTCAGAAGATGTGACTCAGAGGTCAACAGGAATGCTGGCCTTGAACAACCTGCATGGTTTTTCCGGAACAGACCCTTGCTTGTGCTAATAGCTCTCTTGTTAAGTAACACATAAGTAATGTCTCAATTATAATAAGCATTGTCCATGGTGAAAGGTTAGGCAAGATCTAAAACAGATTTAACAGGGCCAACCTTCAGGAATAAATCTCACATGCTATTGTGATAAAAGGATTAAACGTCTCCATTGACATTGTCTAGTGTCTTCTCTCTAGCAATGTCTACTTTTCCTCATTTTTTTCTTGTCCAATTCTTACTGTCTTTTAGGGACAACCTTTATAAAGTCATTTCCTATTACATTTGTTCTTATTTAGGCACCTTGTTCCATACATAGCAAGGCCCACTTTTTGTGGCAGAGTTTCTTCTTGACCAATATTCTAGACAGGTGATGCCTTCTAGTTAATAAAATTTGATCTGCATAATGCTTTACTTCTTCCTGTTTCATCTCATTGCTTTCGGTTAGCTTTTAGAAATCTGTGTACATTAGGATAACACAAACTAACATTTCTAAAATGATAGAAATCAAGTGAAATTCATGTGTAATATTTTACAGATTCCTTCCAACAATATAATTAAAATATGTTCCCCTAATCCAGAAATAGTTTGCATGTTAAAAAAATATTTTTGTAGATCTTTATTAAGAATGTCTTTCTATAGAACTTTCAAATTGAGCAAATATTTGCTAAAATGTGTTGTTTTATAAAGCTCTTCATAGTTTTCAGTGATTTTCATATTTTTGTTTTGCATTATCTTTTGTTTTGAAAAATTTATATTTTGAAAACTGAAGTATGGAATTAAGTGTTTATACCATTTATGGTACTGGGTAGACATAATTTAATATTTCATAAGAAAAAATAGAGACATGTTTTGATGTATATTTGCACATCTTTTTACACATTCACAAAACACAAGCATATAGTTATTATATAA
>NW_005369334.1:292749-315268 GCF_000412655.1 Myotis brandtii | reverse complement strand
GTATATATATGAGATATATATATATACATATTTCTCTTTGATATTCACTATCTTACTTTGACAAATATGCTGATACATTTTTTCTCCTACAGTTTACTCTGATATAGCAGACTTAGAGTAATAGAATGTAAGATTATAGTGCTTAAAACAATTTTGAACACTTATGAAACAAACTGTTTCTACAGTTGTTTGATAAAAAACTGACAAGTTGGGAGTGAATTTGTTTTACTAATCAAGTTGCAACAATATTTGTATATTTGCTGTTGATATCTACAAAACCAGCAAATTTCATGTTTTTTTGTTTTTTTTTTACCTATTTGAGCTAATCATAAAAGTAAGGAAAGCAAGACTCAGAGCAACATGACAGTTTATACTTTGAACCAGATACTGAACGTCACATTCAAATTAGCTGCTGTCAACATCAAATGTCTCCTCTGTCAATTAAGAATTAGATACATTTTCTTAAAGTTTTCATTGGGGTATATGTTAAATGAATAAAATGTATAAGTTCTAGACATTAAACAGTTTGATAAGTTTTGACAATTGTATACATACAGGTAACCACATGTCCAATCAAGATACAAGACATTTCTATTATCTCAAAAAGATCTATTTGCCTCTTTTCATTTAATTTCCCATAAAGCAGTTGCCTTATTTTTTACAGCAGTTTTAGGTTCATAGCAAAAATTGAGAGGAAAGTAAAGAGTTCCCATATACCACATGCATACCCTTCCCCACTGACAACCTCACTCATGGGGTGATATATTTGCTGCAATTGATGAAGCTACATTGGCACATCATTATCACCCAAAATTCTTAGTTCAGATTAGGGTTCACTCTTAGTGTTGTACATTCTATGGGTTTGACAATTGTATGCAACATGGATATACCCTTGCTGTTTTTTAATCCTCACAGGAGGATATTTTTCATTGATTTTTAGAGAGAGTAGAAGAGAGAGGGAAAGACAGAAATATCAATGTGAGAGAAACACATCTATTGGCTGCCTCCTGCATGAGCCCTGAGCAGGGCCCGGCCCGGGGAGAAGCCTGCAACTGAGGTATGTGCCCTTGACCAGAATAGAATCCAGGACCCATTAGTCTGCAGGCTGACACTCTATCCACTGAGCCAAACTGGCTAGGGCTGGATATATCATTATCCTATCTAATAATAGACAAAGATTGAAATTGACCATACCTTTGCTACACCTCCATTGGCTAATCAGCGAGATGTGCAAATTAACCGCCAACAACATGGCGGTTAATTTGCATATGTAGGCGAGAAGACTGAAGGCAGCTCCGGCCGCTGAAGCCATGAGAGGCTTGGAGGCGCCTCTGGCCGGAGCGAAGGCCTGGGTCCCGGGTGCCGGAGGAAAACCGGTGCCGGCAGCTAGGGGAAGGGAAGGCCTATTGCACGAATCTTTTCGTGCAATAGGCCTCTAGTCTATAAATATAAAGCTAATATGCTAAGTGTCTGTCTGATTGGTCGCTATGACAGGCACTGACCACCAGGAGGCAGACGCACAACACAGGAGCTGCCGTGACACACACTGGCCATTTACTGAGAAAGAGCACTGTGGACCTGGCACCCACAAAGCAACACTTGGCTTCCCCAAAGTGGGACACAGGCCCCACCACCACCCTGGAATGACAACCCACCAAATTGCAGTAAATGCTGCCAAGACCCCATGGTGCAAAATGCAGCCCACAGCCCAACCCAGCCTGGAAACAGTCACTGTGGGTGACGGATAATGATGTCATATGGCAACGCCCAGCTTCCTCTCCCTAGCAACTAGAAACTAGCCTCCTTGCCGTTTCTTCAGCCCAGGAACCCGACTTACTTTATAGCCAGGTGCAAACATTTTACACTTTAACCAAATTTATGTAAAGTGTTTTCCCATGCCTCATCTCATTTGATCCTCACAGAAGTCCTGGAGTAGGTAGATAGGAGACTCGGTGGAATCCTATTTTCTTTTCATTAGCCAGATTTAGAAAGTTTAGAAACTTGACCTGATGGAAAAAAAGAAATGGCGGACCTTGAAAATGACTTCAGGTTTTGTCACTGCACAGAATATAGTCAAACACTGCTAGAGTTAAATATTTTACCCTTTGTTCTCCTTGCGTGATCTACAATAATAATCTGCTTCCTGTTGATATTTACTGCTATGTTGCTGACAATTACCTGAAAGAGAAGTTGAGGTGCTTCACTGTGCTGGAAAAAGTTTATCTACATCAGAAAGCAGGTCTAATTAAGCAAGTTTATTCTATACTAGAAGCCCAGTGCCTGAATCCGTGCATGGGTGGGGTTCCTCAGCCTGGCCAACGATCAAAGCCTATCAAGGGACAGTTCGTCCAGGGGGCGGGACCCCAGGAGGTTGGCTGGCCAGGGGGAGGGCCTGCAGGATGTTGGCTATGAGAGAGCACTGACCACCAGGGGGCAGCTCCTGCATTAAGCCTCTGCCCCCTGTTGGTCAGTGAACATCATAGCGACTGGTGGAAATGTCATTCTGGTTATTCCAGTCATTTGGTCGTAATGGTCGCTTAGGCTTGTATACTTATATATATAAAACACTAATATGCAAATAGATCAAATGGTGGAACAACCAAACAACTGAAGAACAGGTTGCTATGATGTGCGCTGACCACCAGGAGGCATGAACAGAACATGGTGGGCATTGGTCACGGTCAGATGGTGGAACAGGCAAGCAGGGGTGCCAGACCAAGGCAGGGTGCTGGTCGCTGTCATCAGGGCGAGCCTCTGGTGGTTATTAAAAATTTTTTGTTTCCATGCACTGCGGTCCTGCCGGGCAATCGCACCTGCTGCCAGCGCTGGACATGCTTACACCCGTTCGGTGCCATCAGCTGGTGTTAGTGGCAGCTGCCTGCCCCAATAGCCCCTCAGGGCTTCTCCACCTCCCCCTGCTCCTGAGGGACAATCAGGGCAGCAACCTCCACTTGCGCCCACTGATGGTGCTGGCCCTATTTGCACCCACTACTGGCACCGGTCCCAATTGTTCTGCTCCATCAGTGGGTGCAAGTGGGGCCGCACTGTCAGTGTGTGGGAGTGGTGGCAGTGGAAGCAGGGCTGTCAGCAGCCAGAGGACCAGGGGCCATGGTGGGAGGGGCCAGGTAGGGGCAGAGAGGATGGGCCAACACCCACCCTTGTGCCCACCTCAGCCTCATGGCCCACAGTTCCTTTCAAGGTGCACACATTTGTGCACCAGGTCCCTAGTCTGTATATATAAAGAGCCAGCAACCGGAAAGTTGGAATGACCAGACTAACCAGCCTGATCAGGGTGGGGATGCCTGGCCAAGCTCCCACATCTCCTCCCCTTGGCTGGCCCAGCCCCAATTGGCCCCCATTGGGGAGGGCCGGCCAGACCCCAACCATGAACGAATTTGTGCACCAGGCCTTTAGTCTATAACAATAAAAGTGTTATAGGCTAATTAGACTGGTTAGCCAAACGAACTTCCGATTTCATTCCAGGTGTCCTCCTAGATGAAGCCACCATGGCAAGGGCCAAGGCAGAGGCAGTTAGGGATGATCAGGCAGGCAGGTGAGTGGTTAGGGATTGTTGAGGCAGGTAGGTGAGTGGTTAGGGGTGATGAGGCAGGCATGCAGAATAGTTAGAAGTGATCAGGTAGGCAGGCAGGTGAGCAGTTAAGAGCCAGAGGTCCCGGGTTGCGAGAGGGATGTCTAACTGCTGGTTCAGGCCCGATACCTGCAGGATTGGGCCTAAACCGGCAGTCAGACATCCCTCAATGGGTCCCGGATTGCGAGAGGTTGCAGGCCGGCTGAAGCCTCCCCTCATTCGTGCATGAATTTTGTGCACTGGGCCTCTAGTAGATATATAAAAAGCTAAGTTGACTTGTACATGCATGATACATATAAAGCTCTTGCTGGCGCAAATCACACACGTGTGTTTCTATCTGTTATTGTCGATCTTGAATTTAGTTGGCACTTCTACTATAGAGAAAGCATGAATAGTGATATTAAAATATTTCTTCTAATTAATTTCCTTTCAATGTGCACAAATTCATGCAACAGGCCTCTAGTGGTATCCTATAAAAGGGTTTCACTACCCTAAAAATCTTCTCTGATCTGCATATTCATTCTGCCCTCCACTATAACCAGTGAACCACTGATCTTACTGTCTTCATAGTTTTGCCTTTCCCAGAATCTCATATAGTTGGAATCATGCGATTATATGCACACATTCACTTTTAATCTCCCACCATCGCAATGATAAACTGACACTTTTTAATTAATGACTAATTTTACCCCCCTCTTGTATATACTGTCTTTAATGAGTCTCCTTAATAGGAAGTTTGCATTATTTGCTTTATCCCTTTTTTTCTTCTAATTATATTTCAGTCTCCTCATCTTTATTTAAAGAAGCTTAAACCTCTTTAATTAAAAGATAATATCAGCCCAGCTGATGTGGTTTGGTGGTTGAGCATCGACCTATGAACCAGGAGGTTAAGGTTCGTTTCCCTGTCAGGGCACATGCCCGCATTGCAGGCTCGATCCCCAGTGTGGTGTGTGCAGAAGGCAGCCAATCATGATACTTTTGCATCATTGATGTTTCTATCTCTCTCTCCCTCTTCCTTACTCTCTGAAATTAATAATAAAAATATATTTTTTAAAAAAGATAATATCACACTTACCCTCATCTATTCACCACATACTCTTAAAAAGTTAAACATTTCCCTTTGTCAAATGTATATTTGTAATTCAATACCTCATCATCCTATGCAACCTATTACTGGTCCTACTATTTCACAGACACTGTTGCTTTGCTAATGACACCTGTAACTTCAATGTGGCTAAATACAAGTTTCATTTCATGATCTGTAACTCTTTGTCCTCTCAGCTGTTTTGATAACCCACTGCATCCCCTTTACTGAAGGCTTCTCTTGCTTGATTGCTATGTGAAACAAACATCTCACCCTTGGTTTTCTTTCCATCTCCTGCATCCGCACTCATAGATTTTCTGTGATGGCCCCACGTGACTTTTAAACGAGTCTTCATTTTGCCTGCCACACTCTTGTTTCATTCAGTGTTAACACAATTAGCATATTATTCAATTCTAAAATGTGGGAGATATCACTGATTCCAGAATATACACGACTATCCACCTCAAAACCATCACTAACTCAATCATAATAGCTTGACATTTTAATATCCTTTTGTGCTTCCCTGTCCATCAATCCATTTATAATTTACCATTCAACCCTGAGGGTATGTCCCATATATTTTTAAACTGTCTACCACTTTGTATCCTCATGTTAGCACTTTACTTCTTCCTCTATCACATATTACCTAGAGTATATCTCTCTAGACTTTATTGTGTGATCCTTTCTATATTTATTTTTTAAAATCATAATGAAGAATATGTTCCTCCTATTTAAAAAATGCTACAGTGGCTTTGCTTTGTCCTTATCACACCATCCTTATGGCATAGTGCTTGCCCTCCTTTCTAGTCTTCTTTCTGAACTTGTTCTACCTTACTTAAGTCACTTCATCAAAACAACACCTTTTACTTTTTGGAATGTGATGATTTTTCCCTAAAATATGAGCCTTCATGTGATTCCCTTTGAAGGAATCTTTCTTTCACTCCTCTTGTACTAAATTCACCAAGTGACTGCTACTAATGCTTTTGATCTGAGTTTAATAGTTATCAGTTTAAATTTTAGTTGTTCCACACTAGAATAGCTCCTAAATACTGAATTTTCCTACCATACTGTAAGATCTACAAGGGCATAAACTCCATTTGTTTTCTTCTCTAATACGTTTGTAGTATTTACATAATGTCTGGTAAAAAGAAACCATGGACACTCACAAATTAGATATTGAATAGATCAATAAATCACAATTCATTTATTAGTTAGGTTCTGCAGAGACAGAAAACGAATTGATCCTGCACAAGTGTAACTTGTACAAAAACACTTAAATGATCATCTTTTCTTAGGTTAAGAATCTAATTTAGCAATTTTCTTATTTAAAATCAGTAGCCTATCATGTTTCTAAGTTTTAGAGCTCTGGTCACAAAGAATAATAAATATATTTAATAGATGTTGAAATATCTGTCATCAGTTAAGAAGTACACAAAACAAAATTGTGTTTTATTGACTTTTATCCCTCTTTTATTTTCACAATTTCTGAAATACAGTAAACATGGCTTCTCCACGATATATATTTATAAAAACAATATGATTTACAGAAATATCATTACTTTAGAGATTTATGTCAAGAGTCATGCTAATTAATCATTGATGGATGAAATTAATCAGAATGAAATTAAGTCTCACTACATAAAAAATATCATCCACTGAAATGTTCAATTAGAAATTTAGCAGCAAATAATATATCACTATGCTAGAGATTTTTTTCTCCTTTAAAAGTTGAATATTATTCTGTGCAATAAATACAAAGAAGAATAAGTTGTTTTAATGAATATAGGCAAGTTGGAGTCACTTATATGTTGAATATAAAAACCCAATGGAGATTAATACCATTAATTGCAGAAGTCTATAATCCAGTGACATATTTTAAATTTCTGATGTTAAAAAAAATATTGTTTAGCATTTCCAACAATAAGAATCAACTATTTCTCAGCAGTGACATCCAAAGGGAGCATAAGAAGGGACTTTTTTCATAAATGCATTGTTTGAGGAATTTTTAAAAATAAATTTAGATCTATATATATATGTATATATATTTTTCCCACCTGTGAAGGTAGTGACTTGGAGGAGAACATGAAGCATCTTGTTTGGAGTAAAGAGAACATAAAGCATCTTCTGGCAGAAAGGCTCCTTAACTTACTTGATGATTTATACATACCTCTTGTGCCACTTCATGTGGAGGAAGGTCTGCCCATGTGCTGTTATCATCTCAAATTTCTTTCATGCCCCCTTTCTCATGACTCTTCTATTGCTGAAAATTTATTGTTATCAACAGAAGAAATCCTTCCAAGTGAGTCATTTCCCCCTGAAGATCTCAAAGTAATACACAAATTCAACAGAATAGTTATAATCATCTAACTTGAAGTAAAAACAACTTGGAATGGAGAAATAATATATTTTTATGAGGAGGTAGGAAGGGGTAAAGTCTGTCAATATTTGCAGCATAAGCCAAAGCTATAAAGGCTATATATTCCTACAATGACAGAGGGCTCTCATGAGTCACGAGGAGGTGTGAAGGGAAACAATTTTCAACAGAAAGAAAATATTCTCTAAGTCTGCTTTAAGTTCTTTAATTTTTGTTGTTGTTTATGATTCAGTATATCTATTTATAAAATAAAGCTAAAGTGTTTCCTGGACATTTCAAAAGAATATTATTTCAATGTCTTCTAGGCGAAGACCCCAGGAATACATTTGTAGATGAACAAGGGGGTTTATTACCCCATTCTCCCTCTGCAGAGAGGAAGAACACACACTATAAGGAACAGTATAGCGAGGCACAGAAAAAAAGGATGAGAAAGCACCTTTAATTGGAATTGGTCTTTTATTGGATAAGTTTGGGAAAAGAGTATGGGAATGGGAGTCCATGTTAGATTGGGTGCTGTCAGAAAGCAGCAACAGTTCTGTGATTGAACAGTTCAATAAATTTTATCTATAGGAAGGGCAGATTAGAGCAAGAATAAAAATGTAGTTGGTAAAAAAAAAATAGCAGTCACTCATAAGAGCTGAGAAATGGGGATGTTTGCTACTTCGTGGGTGGGTTGAACTATGACCTTTTTTTTCTCACTTCACTATATCTCAGAATGGTCTTGTCTGATGTTGGTACCTATAAGATTATGTAAGTCCAACAAGATAATGATGTGGCCTGGCTATGAGTATGGTGCCATGTTCTAACAACCCTGAGGCCGGCTGTCATTATCACATCACATCACTGCCTGAATTCCTGGATGTGAGGGGCTGCTTATTATTCCTCACAAAAAGCAAAAAAACAAGCAAAAGATATAGAAAACAAAATTAAATTTACATGACAAAGAAAAAGCAAAGATATTCACCATACCTATTATTATCTATTTTGTCATTTGGTTCATTACTACTAGAGTACTTAATACAAGACCATTATGCTAAGCATTTTTATTATCTACAGCCTGTTTTATATATAAGTGGGATGAATACATATCTGTTTTACTTGCAAATATTATTCACAGTTCTTGCCAAATATTGATACTTATTAGACACTACATTAAAACTTAATGAAGAAGAATTCTATGGCAGACAACATGCTGAGGGATGATATCGGGATTATTGAAGTTATGACTGAAGCTGAACTAAGAGTGGACCTGATGTTGTCATGTACAATGGAGGATAAATGGCCTTAATAAATCATCATATAAGTTGTCTTTTCAAGTAGCTTCAGATATTGCATCACTTTCTTCTATGTTTTCGGTAGTTATTATTTTTTTAAATATATTTTTATTGATCTCAGAGAGAAAGAGGGAGCAAGAGATAGAAACATCAATGATGAGAGAGAATTATTGATCAGCTGCCTCCTGCACACCCCTCTATTGGGGATTGAGCCCACAATCATGGAATGTGCCCTGAAGTCAATGCCCAAAACCTGAGCCACACCAGCTGGTCTTGGGTAGTTATTATTAAGGATTTTGAATCTGCAACTTCTTTTTATTTTTCTCTATTAATGCTGAGTTCAGTGGTCAAAAAAAAAAATGGTTCATTCAATTGACTAAATGATTCCCTATTGGTTAGAATCCTGATTGGTTAGAAAGGTCTTTGGAGTAAAGCATAGTCCGTTTTTCTCTTTACTCAAGTCAAAGCTGGAGCAAGCCTGAATATGAGAAAAATAATATGCATAGCATTTATTGTATTTCTATGGAATATAAACCTAATCTGTAAAGGTAAGTTTTCAAGGAATTATAAAAATAGTAATGATAGCAGAAGCTCTAATAGTTTACCTGTTCAGTATCAATAATATAAAACACCATCAAATTCAAACAATATCTTTTAAGTTGTATACACCAATTATAGTCCAACTAGAGGCCTGGGGGGGGGGGCGGAATCCCTCAGCCCACCTGCAACAACACCAACATCCCTCACCCCGGACTCTGGCCAGAGGCCCCTCCCCTTCCTCCATGTGGCCGAGGAGAGAACACTGGGCTTGCATTGCTGGGGCGATGCCACCAGCGTCCTCCACCGGACCGCTATGGGTGCTTCCATCTTTGTGTTGCAGAGTGACGGTTAATTTGCATATTACTCTTTTATTAGATAGGCTGATAATACTAGAGAAATATTTCAAAGAAAAAAGTATATTATTTCATGTATGTTAAGTGCATATAAGCATGGCTATATTTAATATGGATATTAGAATTATATCAAAATATTAAAGTGTTTGCACACATTATAAAATAAATTTGCTTTTGTGGTCTGGTAACTTCATTCCAAAGATTTTCTCTCCTGTGTTTGCTCAGTGAGCTGAAAATTTCCTAAATTGTCCTAAAGATTCTTACCTTAGCCTTGAGATCACTGAGTTTCTAAAGCTATTGGCATGGATATTTGAAGAAATTGCCTGTGCATTAAGTTTAAATTAGCTGTCATTATTATTCACAAAATAATAAGACTGTGAGCAAATCATGTCATGAAGAACAGCTCTTGCATCAGTACCATATTTTCTCCTCTGTTTACTGCTAAATGTACAATTTACCTAAAGAGGGAGTGAAAAGGGAACAATGAGATAAGAATTGAGTCAACATTTATGGTGCCAATTCTCTGACCTAGGAATGCTAAAATAGGAAATTAAAAAATAGCTATTATGAAATTACCATGTGAGATATATGTATTTAAATATACAGACTTTTTTTTCCAAAGTAGATAAATATACACTATAATGAGTGACATTTCGATGTAATTATTTAATGCATATCTTATATTATATATGTGCATTAATGTGATATTTGTTAATATGCTTCAAACTAAAAAAAATGAGTATTACAAATATTAAGCTATTAAACAAAATTTTTAAAATATATATGATAAAAAAATGACAAGAATTCATTATAGATATACATGTAGTATGGCAAAAATGTTTCATATGTATATTTATATTATCTATATGTTAGATATATATTTGAGTACAACATAAAAATAATAAACTTAAGAAAATTAGTTTGCTTATGTCACTATTATTATTTTTAAAAATATTGCAATTATTTTTATTGTTCTGAAAAAATAAATAATAATGAAAACCCACTAAAATTAAAGAGTAGTAGAAAATTTATTTCTCCAGGTAAATATACTTCTAAATTCAATTATTTAAGTTGTCTACAAAAGAAAAATGCAGATCAATTTTGTCAATTAAGATGTAATAAAATCCATAAAAATACAAAATTTCAAAAGAAAATAAATGTAAACAGTTTGTCTGCAAGTTAATAGATACAGATATGGAACATATACTTTTAATAATGCTTATTTTTAGGATCTGTATACTAAATTAATTGTTCTTTTGATTATTGTCTTTAGTGTTGGACAAAGGTAAACAGTTTGTTTCTCTGAGGTTGTTGGTGTCTGAATTGTGCTGATGTTTTAGCAGGATTTTGACACTATAATATTATTCACACACCCTTTATTATTTCTTACTAGCCCAGAAGTGGAAAATATAATAATGAGAGGTCATAGATAAAGGAATGAGACTCAGAAATCATAACACAGCTGTACATCTCAAACTATTTATTATTTTTTAGCCATTATTAATATACTAGAGGCCTGGTGCACAAAATTTGTGCACTGGAGGGTGTCCCTCAGTCCAGCCTCCACCCTCTCCAATCTGGGACCCCTTGGGGAATGTCTGACTAAAGTGGCAGCAGAACATCCCTTTCACAATCTGGGACTGTTGTCTCCTAACCATTCATTTGCCTGCCTAACTAATTGCCCCTAACCGCTTCTGCCTGCCAGCCTGATCACCCCCTAACTGCTCCCCTGCCAACCCAAATGGTCCCCAACTGCCCTCCCTTGCCAGACTGATGGTCCCCAACTGCCCTCCCCTGCAGGCCATCTTATGACAACATGGGGGCGGCCATCTTGTGATGATGCAAGGCCACAAGGGCCACCTAGGCTTTTATTAGTATATATTCTGTGTCTGAAGTCTTTGTAAAGAAACTATCTTTAATCATGTGGCAGCTCAATTTAATTAAACTTGCATAGAACTGTTGAATTCATGTTTCTATTGTTTATTAATCTACATGTATACACACATAAAAAATTATACATATTTCTAAATACTATTTTAGGGATTGTGGAAACAAAGTTGACCTTTGTTTCCAAGAATATCATTGCCCACTTTGGTAGACGAGATAGTCTACTGTGAATAAGCTGCGAAAACTTTTGGTCCATTTATGTTCTAAGCCAAGTAAAGACTGGCTTAGAACATAACAAATAAAGATTAATCTCTTAAAATGTTGATGCCTTTACTGTCGTTCTTTACATTAGTGAATTAATAAAAAGAAGCAGGTTAACTTTGGGGCAGGTCAAAGAAGAATGTGTGTGGTTAAAGGCAGTTGTAAAGAATAGTGTGTGCCGTTCAATTCCTCCTTCATGAATGAGGGAATTATACCCCCATCCCCACTCCCTCATGGAGTGCCATTGCTAGGTAGCCTTTTGCTGTCAACTCTCTTATAGAATTGCCTGAGATTAAATCACATTCCCAGGGGACCTTACTCTGACTGATCTACTACAATTGGGTGAACTCTGAATGGCCATATCCACTTCAGAGCTCCCCAAGGTGTATATTCTGGCCTGCACTGAAACTATATCACATCACAACTTTTTCCTCTGCACCATCTATTTTTTTTCCCTTTTCTTCCACAAGTTGATCCCAAGAGAAGCTTCTAATAAACTCTCCACACTCAAATCCAGCAGTTCTCAACCTGTGGGTCACAACCCCATTGGTGGTTGAAGACCCTTTCACATGGGTCGCCTAAGACCATCCTGCATATCAGATATTTACATTATGAGTCATAACAGTAGCAACATTACAGTTATGAAGTAGCAACGAAAATAATTTTTTATATATATTTTTATTGATTTCAGAGAGGAAGGGAGAGGGAGAGATAGAAACATCAATGATGAGAGAATCATTGATTGGCTGCCTCCTGCACGCCCCGCACTGGGGATCGAGCCTGCAACCCAGGCATGTGCCTTTGGCCAGAATCGAACCTGGGACCCTTCAGTCTGCAGGCCGAAGCTCTATCCACTGAGCCATTGATTTTTTTTATAGAGAGGAAGGGAGAGGGATAGAGAGTTGAGAACATCAATCAGCTGCCTCCTGCACACCTCCTACTGGGGATGTGCCCACAACCAAGGTACATGCCCTTGACCGGAATTGAACCTGGGACCCTTCAGTCCACAGGCCGACGCTCTATCCCCTGAGCCAAACCGGCTAGGGCCGAAAATAATTTTATGGTTGGGGCACAACATGGGTTACTGTATTTAAAGGGCCAGAAGGTTGAGAACCACTGCCTGAAAGTTTGCTTCTTGGGGAACTCACCTGTGAAAGATTGACATCTTAATTGGGGTATTTGGATTTAATGTAAGGATGTCAGGAATTATGTATGAGAGGTAACATAAAGTAACATTTTAGAAAGTCTGTTTATGAATGTGAACATAGCACTAATTATGATAGCACCTAGAATTTACTTTTTAAATTTGAAGGTTACCAGAATCCAATTAAAGTAATTTTGACTGATAGTATTATGGTCAATTTTATGTGTCAACTTGATTGGGATAGAAGATGCCCAGATAGCTGGTAAAGCACTATTTCTGGGTGCATCAGTGAGTGTACTTTCTGAAGAGAATTGGTCGCATTGAGCATATGAAATAGTAGACTGAGTAACGATCCAGTTCACCAATTAGGTGGGCATTATGTAACCCATTGAGGACCTGAATAACATAAAGGGCTGAGGAAAGGCAAATTTGCTCTCTTTGCTTGAGCTGTATAACTTTTCTCAACTAATAAGCATTTTAGTATATATTGTGTGACTCTTTAGTTGCAGGAAAATTACACATGATAAAAAAATAACATAAATCATGTTATTGGCAGGCATGAACAGAGCAAGCACAATGGGTCAGGTACAAAAGTTACCAGGAACCCTCAGATGCCTGACAATGGGCAAAACTTGGAAAACAAGGACCTTGTCCACAGGGTAACCTTTCCTCCCTGCTAGCATATCACTGTCATGTGGTTTAGAGCCCCTGACCCTTCCTCCTTAAGGGTAACATCTAGGCCTCAGTTGTATTTCAGCTCCAGGCCCAGAAAAGCAGCAAAGCCAGATAAATGACACCATTGATTAATGGCCCCCTGCCTTAGCTCTGATCAATCAGTGGAGACCATCACCCTGAAGGGACACACATGAAAAGCTGATGAATACTCTATTGAGATCTTCCCCTAGGATTCCCACCTGCAAGAGAGATAAATACTCTCAATGGAAAGGACCTAGCAAGCTCTCCCTCAGGGGAACACACTGCTCCTTTCCCTTCCCCCTTTCCTTCCCCACAGGCACTCATCTCCTAAACTCTAAGGGACCCCAGGAGACTTATAACCAGGGGAGCAGTGGACAGTGGAGGCTCATCTCGGGCTAACCCCTTGAAACTGTCTCCAAGGCCCCCTTTGCTCTGACTTCCTAGTGAGCCAACATCCCAGCCTAGGCTCTCCTGTTTCTCCTTCTATGCTAAGCCCTTCATTGTTTCACTATCACAAGCTCTAATAAATATCCCCTCTGAGTGTGCCTTTGCTGCAACCAATAAATTCTTGATTGCTTTGCTGCAATTTGTCTCTGGACTGAAATCTTTCCTTCAAGAAGACAAGAACTGAACTGAGGTCTAGTCATCTTACTGGTAACAATAATATTTATATTTTACATTCATCTTCTCCTTCCCTCATATATCAATGCTCCTGGTTCTTAGGCCTTTAAAACGTGGTTCTTCAGGTTGCAGATAGCAGATCTTGAGACTTCTTAGCCTCCATAATTATGTGAATCAAGTTCTATAATAATTCTCCTCTTAACAATGTCTATATAAATGTTATTGGTTCTGTTTCTCTGGAGAACCCTGATTAATACAGGCAGAAAAATAAATAAGATCTTAGTTCTAAAGGACTGGTTGTGTAAAAGAGAGGAAATTTTCAATGTGTGGTTTAGAGACTTGCTGCTATGTACACACACACACACACACACACACACACACACATGCTGGGCAGTGACAAGTAAGTGTGGTCTTAATTGTAATAGGCAACCAACCTGGCCATGATAAAATCCATGACAGAGGCAACTATGATTTGGAGAGCAGATTAATATATGGAAACAACATTGGACTTTTGGTGACATCATTGCATTGATAAAATCTAACCTACCTTGAACATCCTATGAAATAAAAACCTGATATGCTAAGTGTTAAACCCTTTGATCTTTCGACCAGTCACTATGACGTGCACTGACCACCAGGGTGCAGACGTTCCGACCAGTAGGTTAGCTTGCTGCTGGGGTCTGGCAGATTGGAACTGGGTGAGACGGGCTGGACATGACTTGGAGCCCTCCCATGGTCCTTCCCCAGCCCCAATCATGCACCGGTGGGGGTCCCTCTGCCTGGCCTGCACCCTCTCGCAATCCGGGACACCTCAGGGGATATCGGTGAGCCGGTCCACAGGCCAGGCTGAGGGACCCCACCAGTGCACGAATCCGTGCACCATGCCTCTAATCATACTATAATATGACTGATTGTTATGTAAGTAAATTTATATCCATATTATTTAAACTATTTTGAGTCCAGTAATTAAAAAAGAGAGATGGAGCACAAGACTTGTGAGATGAAGGAAACAAGATTGTAGATAGTATCTGGATATGAATATTAAGTACAAATTTTAACAAGTATTAGAATTATTTAGTGTATCTTTATTGAGAATTGGGAATTTGCAAAATAGCTAGGTTGGAGGGGCAATAATGAGGTCTTCTTTTTTCCTTTTAACTTTTTAAATTGTAGTTTATAGCTAGAATCTAAGAACAATAATTTGAATAACAGCATCATTGATATTTAACACAAGGAAATATGGCTGGTGGTGGGGAGATGCATGGAACAAAAGTATAAATAAGAAAACTGGGAAGGACTATTAAAAAGGAGAATATTTTAAGGAATGATATATTTAAGAAAATATAAATTCAGAACAAGACATTTAAAAAGGAACAGACCAATAGGCTCATTGTGGTTGACTATCAGTGGACTAATTTAAATCATTTGTAAAAGGTTTATAAAGTACGAAATAAATTATGAAGCAGAATGATGAAGGAAAAGTTATAAGCAACTTGATTAAAGAATTAGCTTGTGAAAAAATATAAATATGATTTATATTGTTTTTTATCATCTGTAGTTTTCCTGTCACTAAAGAATAACACAATATACTTTAAAAATACTTGAGAGTCACCCTAGCCAGTTTTGCTCAGTGGCTAGAGCGTTGGCCTGTGGACTAAAGCATCACAGGTTCCATTCAGGTCAAGGGCATGTACCTGGCTTGCAGGCTCCTCCCCAGCCCAGGCCCTGGTCAGGGCACGTGCAGGAGGCAACCGATGGATGGGTTTCTCTCACAATGATATTTCTCTCTGTCTTTCTCTCTCCTCCACTCTTTCTAAAATCAATAGAAAAATATCCTCTGGGTGAGGATTAAAAAACAAACAAACTTGAGAGTCATTAGTGGAGAATAGTTATAAAAGAAAATAAAGTCCTAAAAAGATAAGTCTTGCTGAAAAAAAAATGTATGGTATAATATTTTAGATAAAAAAAATTATAAAATTTTAGATAAATAAATTTATACCCAATTTTAGAAATAATTCACAGCAAACATAGTTTTTAAGCTTTTGATATAATGACTACCTCTTTTTAATGTTAATAATTATAAGTATCATATAAAGATATTATGTGATAGCTTCTCAACTTTTTACCTTTCTTTTTGATACTCTTGTTATTTCTCATGTTTAAATCCTTTCTCATTTTTATGAATTGTATTATAGCTATTAATAACTTTTACCAATGATACTCTATAGGAATTTTTTATTGACTAATTCTACTGTTTTCTTAAACACACAGACACACTCTACTTCAAGTTTATTTATGGTGTAAATGCCTTTGTTTTAGTAACTTTAGATGGTGAGCTCATTTATTATCAAGTATTCTCAGTTGAAGCTCTGTATAACCTGTATTAGGATATGGGTAGTGGTGTTTTTTTCTCCAGAAATTTTTCATTTGCTTCATCCTAGACCTATAGAAGCATTTGTATATTTGACTCAAATTTTATGTAAAATTTTCAATTCACACCATCCCAGACAATATACACCTGAAAACTATGTGACGGTAAATTCCTGGGAAGACTCAAAATCTGTTTTGTTTTTAACAGGATCCCTAGTGAAAAATCATTAGCTTCTGTTTTATTAATTTTTCTGACAGGTATTACTATTTTCTGATCTCCCTTTTACCAAGTGCACAATCCTTTCAATGCCATATTTTATTTTTTATTTCTTTATTTTTAGTATATTTTTATTGATTTCAGAGAGGAAGGGAGAGGGAGAGAGGTAGAAACACCGATGATGAGAGAGAATCATTGATTGGCTGCCTCCTCCCGAATGCCCCACACTGGGGACCGAGCCTGAAACCCGGACATGTGCCCTTGACCCCCATCGAACCCGGGACCCTTCAGTCTGCAGGCCAACACTCCACTGAGCCAAACCAGCTAGGGCTTGGGTTGTCTTCTATCCTCTTAAGGCTAGTATGCTTGATCCTCTTTATTATTTCTTGTTTTGTCCTTGTTAATATTTCTCATTTTCCTACTATCTCAGTTGTATATTTATAAGTCCTTTGGTTATATTTAAACCAACATTTCTAGGCATTTGATGTAATATGACCAGAAATAGATCTTTACGACTGGAAATTTTAAACACTGATTATAAGATAGAGATGAATCCCAAGACTCATTATCATATATCATGGAATTTGTCACTTGGTCTTTGTGTGCGGTCTTCTTGATCACTCTTTATCTATGTTCTCAAATCATTCAAAATGAATGACCTACTTGCTTATTTATAAGCAGTAACTAATTCTTTAAGACACATTTGTAGACAAGAATACATCCTATACTTTTCTAATTGATTGAGTCTTACTTTTCCTGTCACAAGCTTATTATATTTGTGCTCTCTTAAATGTATTTATTTATTTTTTCCTAGTTATTTATTTTCTCAGCAGTTTTATTTGTAAAAGTATTATTCTGGTTTTGGGTAAGGATAAATTCTTTCAGAGCTTTTTGTCATGTGCTTCTGCCAGACATTTGGCAGTGCTATGAGCCCAAGATATCTATAAATTATAACCTAATTTTAAAGATTATTTGACTGCATTGGACACTGCAAACCCATAAGAAGTCTGAAGTGAAGTCCCAAATCCCCAGCAATGATTTCCACTCAAACAAAAGTTTTAGCCAGATCTCATTACACTTCCTGACAATCCTCAGGTGGTTAAGAGATTAGTCCTTATTTTTTCTTACATTGAGTGTGTATCCTTTGGCTTTATGGGGGAAATGTACTCTGGATTTCTCCTCTTTGTTGAGCCTTGCTCTCTGTTTTCTCTTCCCTAAGGCCATGTGGCCCCAGGTTTCTCTGGTTATACTAAGGCATTCAGGATGAACATGAATCTTTGCTGCACAACTCTGCTTAATTTCCTGGGTTCCAACATGTACTCATCCACAGCCTCAAAAATCCTTTTACTCTTACCAGCTCATCAGTGTTTGTAAAAATAATTTTAAATATGTTATTTAGAATTAATTTTATTGTTTACATCACAGGTTTCCATCCAAATATATAGCCCACCATGCTATTGGAAATTCTTATTTGTTCCTGAACTCCAAGCAGGTTTTCATGACCGCCAACACAGATGAGATTGGCAGTGGCTTTCATATTAATGAAGCCATGATCAACTTTCAATTCTCACTTTTTTAAAACTCTCATCAACATTGGAAAAAACTAGTTTAATCTCTCTTCCTTGGGATGTTTCATCAATTTGCTGCAAGGAAAACCCATTCTCCTGGTTTCCTTTCTGCCTCACGGGAAGCTCCTGTTCAGTTTTAGTGCTGAGCTGCTCATCATTCCCAAGTTTAGTCCTGGGAACCTTTTATCTCTATATTCATGTACTCTTTTGTTGATTTAATTGACTCCAGGGGCTATTACTGAGCAAACTAGCCTGAATCTATCCCCTAATTGACATCTCCAAATAGGTGATCAGTTGGTATCTCAAACATATCAAAAACGTCTACAAGTCAACAAATGATAAATATGACTTTCCAGTTGCTCATAATCAAAACTTATCTCTCCACATCTCACATTCACTTCATCAGCAAATCTTCTGGCTTTCTTTCAAAAAATAAAACTAGTATGTAATCATTTTTCACCACCTCCCCAGCCACCACTTTCAATCAGGCCACCAGCTGCTCTCCTGAACCACATGTTCTTTCCTGCCCATGCTGTGAATAGTTAATCCATGTCTCCACATTATTCTTTGGAACATACCTTATTACTTATCTTCTCTAAACTTTACCCCTATTGAATCTCTATAGTCTTATCCATCTGTATCTCTGGCTTAATCTACCCTGACTGAACTGGACTGAAATGCGTTTCTCAATTTAACAAGTGATACTCCTACCTCAGGGATTTAGCACTTTCTATTGTCTCTACCCATATTCTTTTCATAAAAACTTCCTTACCTCCTTAAGGTGTTTAACTAAAAAATCACATTTTCTCTCTCTAATAGTAGTAAAGGCCAATTGCTAATGAAAATGTAAAATTGAGAACCTCTGCCCAGACATTCACTAATTTTTCTTTACTACTTTAATTTTTTCCACTGTATTTACTATATGAAATTTACATGCTTTAATTATTATATACTTAATAGTCTGACTTCTTCAACTAGAGTGAAAGCTTCATAAATGTAGCATTTTTTTGTTGAGTTAATTCCTGTGTCTATGTTTTATAGAAAAATGACTAGAACCTGGTAAGTACTAAATAAATATTTGTTGACAACATTTAGTAGGTAAACTTTTCACAAAAAATGCTTGATGCCTGGAAATCTATTGACTGTTAAAGAGAAAATAAATCTACATCTTCCAATAGATAATTAGGTAGTGAGGACTTTAACAGATTAAAGGAAAAATTAACAGAAGAACAAAAGCCAATATATCACTAAATTAAAATATTAATATTTCTTAAAGAAAATGTAGGAAGGGTATGAGAAGATAAAAAAATAGAACACTGGGTAGATTTATCAATCTACCCACACTATCAATCATGTTTTGTTAGGACAGGTTTGTTGTGGTTAAATAGGAAAAATTATTTTGATAAGATATTGAAAGAACTTATAACCCAATACCAATCACACTTCATTTCTAAGGGTGAATGAAAAATATTGCTTCTGTTACATAATAATTGCAATAAAATAAAATCAGAAATTATATTTCACATTCAAATTCTGATTAACTAGAACAACTTTCATAGTATTCAATGTGTTAAGTTACCATTCGTCTACCTACTGAGAATGTTGTAATTTATCCAGAGTATATTCAAACGCCTACCTTCTGAATTAAAAATAAAATAAAATAGTCCCTTTATATCTTTGTACAAGGAAGTATTTTGAATTTAAAATATATAACTTGAAAAATAACCCAGATTCCTACAACTTATTCATTCTTCCAAATGCTAACAGATCATAAACATTAACCCTACATTATTTTTCACATGTAACACCATCCAACCTACAACCAACTTACCACCTTCCTATTTCTTCCACATATCTTTCAAAATACTTGCCCTCTGAGCAAATCTTGGAAACCCTACCAAGGCCATGAGTGACAATACCCAGTAATAGGTTATAATTTGGCATGTATCCCCATGCCTTACTTCTCAGAGACTAAGTGCATAAATTTCTATTACTAGTAGCTTGAAGTGGAAAGAGAGTAATGTTATCTTTTCTTATTTCCACCTA
This sequence comes from Myotis brandtii, assembly GCF_000412655.1. Taxonomy (NCBI): domain Eukaryota; kingdom Metazoa; phylum Chordata; class Mammalia; order Chiroptera; family Vespertilionidae; genus Myotis; species Myotis brandtii. The sequence goes on along the minus strand of NW_005369334.1, from coordinate 295,244 downwards.
AGAAGTCAAGTTATAGGCTTGATTTTCCTTCCATGTTTGTTTAAATAAACTGTTCCTATTTCTCCTATGTCTTTACTTTCCATTGTTCTCAAATTTCTTGTGATTATATTTAGTCATTATTTTAAATGCATTTTCTTTTTAATCTCTAAATATTATACACATAAATTGAAGTAAGTTTGAAATTTAAAAAAAACTAACATTTACAAACATGTCACAGAAACAATTCTTTAACATTATGCAATTATTTTTAATACTTTGAACTAAAGAAGCAAATAACAGTGGTATGAGAAATGGCACCATTTTAATTAATATGAGTTTCTTAGGGCAGTGATTTATAATTCAAGGCTTAGATAATAAAAGATAAGCTAATGTTATTATTAATAACTCTCCTTTCATTTAGCTCTTTGTTTAGAACAATGAGGAATGTCTGGGTACTCTGTAATTTCAACTAATTTTCATAGGCAAAAATGTTACCATTTACTACAATTTTAAAACTCCTATGTCATTCCTGAAAAAGACTTATGAGGTCTTCATAATATACATACAGACCCTTTTATTTTCCCTAAAAGACTCCTAAGAATAGGAAAGTTTATAATAAAAATCTCTGTCTCTGACATAAGAAACAAGTGTGCAGTGTTCTCTAGTGAAAAGTAAGCAGGTTTATTTTTCAAATATACTTTACTAGGGGCCCAGTGCATGAAATTTGTGCACTCAGGGAGGTCCCTCAGCCTGGCCTGAGCCCTCTCACAGTCTGGGAGCCTTTGAAGGATGTCCAACTGACAACTTAGGCCCACTGCCATCAGTCAGATATCCTTAGTACTGCTGCAGAGGCGGGAGAGGCTCCTGCCACTGCCACTGTGCTCACCAGATGTGAGACTGGCTTCTGGCTGATCAGCATTCCCCCAGTAAGGGGAGGGGGGCGGCTCCTGCATTGAGCACCTGCCCCCTGGTGGTCAGTGTGCATCATAGTGACCGGTCATTCCTCTGTTCGGTCAATTTGCATATTAGTCTTTTATTATACAGGATAACCTTGGGGTAAGAAGATATGATTGCTATTAACAAAAACAGTAGTAAAGGCCAATTGCTAATGAAAAGTATTTTACTGTGTTTTCATTGTTTAATCTCTCAGTCTGAAATGTTCAAAATTTGTAAAGTTTTTTGAGGAAAGGTGAAGGTATATTTATCTCTGTAGTCAAAAAAATTTATTTAAGTTATGTTTCCTATGTTTTACAAAGCAGCTATTTGATTACTGTATAGTCAAATACATATCTCTGGTATATTTTAAACATGCAAAGTTTTATTATTATTTCAGTATAAAGTTCAAATTTCCCACACAAAAGATATATGATCTAGTTACACTTTTTTACTCCTCTACTTTCCTCAAAAATTAAAGGACCCGGTTTCCCAAATGTATATATATTAACAAAGAGATTCTAGCTAAACTCTCTGGATAACCCTAAGCATTAAATGCTATATACTAGCACAGCATACTCTAGCTGGATTTCTACATTATAGTTTAAAGCTTTTCAAGTTAAACATATCCTTTTTGACCTCTGTTTAAGCCTCCTCTGAAACCAACATTATTTATTGGTTTCAACTATATTGATTTTTCAATTGAGGATAGCATTCCATTCATATGAAAGTTCATTTGTTACAGCTTTCCATTTTTAAGCCCCTGTGTCTTGACTTAATGTTATTTTCTTTCAGAAACTAAAGTTTGTAGGTCAATCTTGAAGAATGAGTATAACCACAAATATAGCAGATGCCTCATAAAATTATCTTCTACTGCTTCTCTGTGACCTCTGTCAAGGAAATAACACTCAAATCTGCGTCAGCATGAACAGCTGTGGATGCCGCTGTTAGATAGCCGTGACCTATCCTCCCAAGGGTAGTGCCCAACCGGGAGGGAATGGTGATTTTCACAGAGTCGATGTTATTAACGCCAACATAAATCAGAAAATACTGCTTCAAATCTAAAAATTAGATGCCACAATTCATAAAAAGAAGCAAACTTCCCTTATAATAAATCAAAGCAAGTTCTATGCAGACATTTATGGAAATGATAGTGACAATTATATAAAGATTTTTATATCCCTCAAAACTTCATTTACAATAATGTGCAAATGGACATATAAATTGCACATTTCTTTTTCAGATAAGCGCATTAGAAATCATACTCATTTTTTCAGCTAAAAGAGCTTTTAAGCAGAAATTTACTCTGCAGAGGATGGTAGGAATAAACATTGCAGCTGTTTTTATTAACTCTCACTGCTACCTGCAAATTACCTTGCTAGACCAATTCATAAGTAGTAAGGAAATTGCAAAACTAGGAATTTGATTAACATGGACAAATGTATTCACTAAAATATAATTTATCATGTTATAATTTTTCCATGTGATCAATTACTCTTCCTATATATAAAACCACATTTATGTGTGTATGTTTTATTTATATATGTATATTATATCTTTTATAACATATTATAATAAAATAT
>NW_005369334.1:282711-292557 GCF_000412655.1 Myotis brandtii | reverse complement strand
TATATATAAAACATATGTACAAATTTACATTCATATCAAACATACACACACTTGAATACACTCTGGTTTATCTGGTTTAAGTTTTCCTTATTACTTCTGAATAGATTTAAGCTGGAACTACATAACATTCATGATAAAATGCAGCCCAAGAAAGCTCTTAATAAAAGGAAAATGGCCCATTATGTTTATTTACCATATTTGTGATTCAGCTTTAAAATGTTAAACTCCATGAGTTTAGAAAAGTAAATCAAAATCACAAAATATTTTTACACATTAAAATGTATGGAAAAAAACAACTTGGAGCTGCTAGATAGGACACTGGTGATGATGAAATATCTGGTCAGGTCTGAGCTCATTGTCTCGAAAAATCAAAGAATGACTTCAGGGACAGATAGTAAGTGGAAGCAATGTTTATTGAGAGTTGGACTTCCTGCGGCAGGGAGCAGGGGGGTGGCGGGGGGACAAGCAGATTGCCAAGAAAGCTTCTTTGTCTCAGGTTCCAAAGTCCCCTGCCCCTTAAGCCAGTGCTGGAAAAGGTGCAGCTGGGGTTCCAGGAGAGCCAAAAGCAAGCCAGTGTCCTGAGCTTCTGTTCCATGTTGCAGTATCCAAAGTAATTAAAGTCCATTAGTCCACGTGTGGAGTCCCTATGGCCATAAGCCATGTGGGCATAGGGGAGCATATCATCTGCCACAGGAAAGCCAGGAACCCAGTGCTCCAGACAGAGAGAAGAAAGTGTGCTCCTTTGTCTAGGTCTAGGGGTAGGTGCTTTGCTAGCTCCTGATTGGTTGTTTCAAAGAATTCTGCCTTAGCAACATCCATACATTTTATTTTATTTTAATTATTTTTTAAATCCTCAATCGAGGATATTTTTCCATTGATTTTTAGAGAGAGTGGAAGAGAGAAGGAAAGACAGAGAGAAATATCGATGTGAGAGAAACACATGGGTTAGTTGCCTCCTATACATGCCCTGACCAGGGCTGGGGCAGGGGAGGAGCCTGCACCTGAGGTTGTGTACCCAACCTGAATTGAACCCTGGACTCTTCAGTCCTCAGGTCAATGCTCTATCCACTGAGCCAAACCAGCTAGGGAAATCCATACATTTTAAAGCTCAAATTTCCCACACTCACTTCCTGCCCAGCTTGGTTGCCTTAGCAACTCCCACCTAGCTGGGTTCAGCTCTAAGTCACTTTATTTGTCTCTGTGGTTTTCCTTGGAACAGGGCACAGTCAGCAAGCTGCATCCTGTCTGCATCTGCAATTCCTGGTTCTGCTTCTCCCCCATGGAACTGTCCCTGACTACCTAGCCCTCTTCTATCTCCTCATTGATTTTTTTAAATGTAATGAGGGCAACTGAGAGTGAACAAATGTAAAGTTGGCAAAAATAATGAAAGGAGTTTTTAGGGGTAAAATAGTAGGTTTAGGAAATTTTAGAAATTAAGGGGTCCATGGATAAAGCACAGAGCTACAGAGCTGCAAAGGTTATATTTCCATAAGACAAGGGAGCTGGGAGCAGTAGAAGTTACATTTCCATAAGATAAGGGAGCTGGGAGTAGCAGAAGGTACACATTTACAAAATAGAGGGAGGGAGAAATGCCCAGAGGGAATAGGAGAACAATAAGGGAGAAGAAGGAGGAAAGCTCCTGTACTTCACCTGAGACTTGAGCTCAGGAGTTGCTACAGTGACCAAATTAAAGGGGAATAGTGACCAATCAGAGGGGATATTGAGGCACAAAAGAAAAATCCTTTATAAGCTGTGAAAAGAAGGGACTTGGTGGGACTCTTCCCCCTCCCTATGTGGGAGTCTGTGCTTATTTCTCAATGAATTCCCACATTTGCTATACTACTCTTTCCCCCTCCCCACGTGGGAGTCTGTGCTTATTTCTCAATGAATTCCCACCTTTGCCATACCATCCTCCGTCCGTGGTTTCATTCTTGACTCAGACAGACAAAGAGCCCAGGAAGCCATCCTGCCCAGGGGAACACCTCGCGTTTTCAGTCCAAATTTCCCGTTTCAGTAACATTAGAAAGACCAGTTGGTAGGCTTCTGCAATAAGCCAGGTGAAGAGGATGGTTGAGTAAAGGAGGTGGAGGTGGAGGTGGGAAGAAGTCAAACACCAGGTATTTTTTGAAGCTGGAGCTGACATGATTTGCAATAGATTGGATGTGAGGAGGGAAAGAACAAGACCTTAATAATATCTGTTTCCCCATAGTCCTTTATCCTTAGTACCTTTTTTCACTCAAACTTTTACTGCCTGAACCCTGTGAGTCATTTCAAGCCAAAGTGTACTAGAAATAAAAAGTCATGCTGAGTACAGATAGAAAAAAAAATATTTGACCAGTTTATTGTTTTATTTTCCACAGTTAATCTGGCATGCCTATAATAATCTTTCTTGATAAGTATCCATTTCTGAATTCTAAGAAGGGCACCATTTGTCTTTGGCATTACTCCATTTCTCTTTGAATCTTTCCCATTTGTGAAAAAAAAATGGAACTCTCCTTTGTCTGTACGTGGCTTCCCAATCTCTTCATAAATGCCACCCTGTTTCATCTCCTCACTGGTCTAGGGAGTTATACTGTATTTGTTAAACAGGTAGTATATTGCAGGCACTCTTCTGTTCACGTGAAAATTAACCCACATAAGAGCCATAAAGTTAGGTTTTCTTTTATCTACATTTCATAGATAAGAAAATTAAACCAAAGAGTAGACAGTTAATTTGTTCAACTTCACAAACCTAATGACAATAGACCAGGATCCACACCAGTGGCAACCTGGATTCAGAGCTTAATCACTTAGCCTCCAGGCAGTGGGACCCACCACTCCATTCCCAACCTGTAAAACTTACTCTCTGAAAAATTCCTCCAAGTCCTGGTGTTCTCTGGAAACAGAAGCTTGGTGATGCTTTCTATTAGGTAAATTACATGGAGCTAATCTATTCTTTAATTAAAAAGCAAATAAGCAAAAACAAATGTAAAAATGAAAGAAAAACTGTGTAGCAACAATGTACCACAGTCTAATTAAAATGAATAAGCTGTCAAAACACCATTCTACTTACCAAATTCAAAGGATAACACTTTTTTTATTAGATGTTTGAATGCTTTTGTATATTTGCAAGGAATAAGAGCTCCTTTCAGAGAGAGAGAGAGAGAGAGAGAGAGAGAGAGAGAGAGAGAGATATTGGTTTTATTATAAACTATCACCATAGTTTATTGAGGTATCTAAGTAAAGGAAGTGTGCTCAGACCTCATTAGAGACCATCAGCAGAAATCCTGGAATGCTTGTCTCACAATTAATTTATCTCCACAGCATGTACACTGGATCTTGTCATTTCTACCATACAGCATTATCTCTTTGTCACTTTCAGAATATTTTATTTCTCTTCTTCAACATGAGTACATGACCATTAATAGCCACATATAATTATTGAGTTTATATGAACTCAGTTCAAATAATCAGCAAAAGTTATCCATGGCTTATAAATACCTCTTTTATATTCTTGGAGAAAAATTCTGTTATCTCAAGCTTGAGTTAGGAGTACTACCTGCAGCATTATGTTATATCAGCATCACTATCAGACCTTTATGCAATGGGATATTTCTCAAATAAGGCTGTTAGATATATACTTTTTCAAAAGCCTAAAACATAAAAAAAAAAATCCCTTTAGTTCACACTCAATCTCATCATAAAAATAACCTATACTTAAAGAAGTTGGAGGTTTTTTTTATGCTTTTATAAGATTTGCTTTTCTGCTAAGTCTATTTTATTTTCATGCCTTTATTAAAATGTTTGATTTATAACTATAACTATTTAGAGAATAAACCATCATGTCAATAATTTCAGTTAGGTAATGTTCATGGAAAGAATTAAATGCATTAGCAATATGAAATAAGGAAACAAAAATTGCCCTTATAAAAACTAAGGTAATTTTTAAATAATGGTCATTTAAATGCATAATGGAGTACTTATTTTTTTAAATATATTTTTATTGATTTTTTACAGAGAGGAAGGGAGAGGGATAGAGAGTTAGAAACATCGATGAGAGAGAAACATCGATCAGCTGCCTCCTGCACACCTTCTACTGAGGATGTGCCCACAACCAAGGTACATGCCCTTGATCGGAATCAAACCTGGGACCTTTCAGTCCCCATGCTGATGCTCTATCCACTGAGCCAAACCACTTAGGGCACTTATTATTTGACTAATATATATATATTTTAATTAGAGCATAAAGCTCACTCAGTAAAATGGTATTTCTATAAGCACAATTTTATCAATTCAGTAATTTATTTTCTCTATATTCTTACTATGTGGCAGAACAGAAGATTGGCTATAACCAAGAGGGTGATTATAAGCTTCCTGCTTTGCTTTCCAACTATTTCTCTTTGTTGGAATCCATTTCTATAGTAAAATTTCTGAATAATATTTAAAAATGTAAACATGATAAATAAAGTAATATGTAAATAAGACAATAATTCATTTAACGTGAACCTTTGTTTGTTTGAGGAGTAAGTCTGGGGATAACTTTGTGACCAAATGTTTTATTAACAAGGTAAATAAAAGTGCAATACAGATTTTAACCAATATTGTAAGCCCACATTGTAACTCTAATCAAACAGTGCTAGATTTCTAAATGGCATCTGGTATACCCATATAGGCAATTAAGATATATTAATATGCATTCATATTAGCTATGTGCCTATGTTTATTTTTCATATTTAAGAAAAATGTATTTTAAAATATCTACTATTATATTTATTCAGAGAGGTGACTAAAGGAGGTGAATATTGAGCTGTTGTTTCTATGTTCTTGCTCTGCATTTTTACTTCTGTTTTGTTCCTCAAAATGCCAAATTTTCTCCTTTTTCTATTCAAACATAAGCCAGGTAAAAATCATACTATTCTTTAATGCATTCCCTGGATGATCTCAATTTACATTAGAGTATCTATTTTCCCCTCCTAGGATAGAGCATGATGTTATATGCATAACACCTCAAAGGGTTTTTTTACACCTAAGAGGGACTTATTAAAATTTGTGAATGATTAACTCTTGCTAATAATAAATATTTTTTTCTCAATCCTTGAATTTTTATCTGATGATCTCAACCCTAGTTCAAGACTCTATTATTAACCAATTAAAATTAGAATTAAAGGAAAGAGTTACTCAAAAATTCCTTTGCTTCTAGATGATTCTGTTTCTCCCAACAGTGGCTCCTCAGATGCTACAAAGCAGAGGCAGCATTTATTTGATGTGGTAACAAAATCATGTACATAAGACCTTATCTCCATACAAATATTGTTTTTGCTGTATTAATAATAGATATAATTATGTATTAACTTTAGATGTAAGCATAGACATAGGTATGTTATAGTATTTTTATGTAACTATGTTAATATAACTTTTTTTCAGTATATAAATTCATTATTATTCCTTAGAATGATTTTACAATGAAAAATAATGCATCTTCAATGTTGAAAAGGGGTACCAGACCCAATTTCAATGTGTGTATGGAGGCTTTCCCACACCAACAATCAATCTTATATGCCGGCAGGCTGTTCAAGAATTCACCACAATTCTGACACTATTTGCCAAGAGATATACTCAGATTCCACGGTGAAGCGTTCAGCCCCACAAGACCAACCTCCACTTTAGATGCCAGTTGCAGTGCCACCTGTGCTTCTAATCTTCTAACCAACCAGTCACAAGTTGGAAGTTCCAACAACCTCCTCCAATCACAAGTCCAAATTGTTAACTACACTGCTGACAGACTGGCTATAAATCAGAGGGTACCACAACCCTCACCTTGGGTCATACAACTCTAAGAAACATTTCACTTAAAAGATTACTGATTTTTTACAAAGGACATTAAAGGATGCTAATCAACAGCCAAATAAAGACCTAACATATGGTGGACAATAGAGCTTCTGTCCTCTTGGAGCTTGGGGCCCAGCAAAGTGGCACATGGAAACAGTCTGGTTCCTCAATGGCAAAGTTCTCAGTAAAAAGTGCTGACAAGCTGACCTTTTGAGTTTTTATGGAGGCTTCATTATATAGTCGTAAATGAGTAAGTCATTGACTGTTGGAGATTGATTCAACCTCTCCCCTCCCAGAAAATCAAAGGGTGGGCCTGAAAGTTTTGGAAGTTTCAATCCTCTAACCGACTGGTTGATTCATACTGGCAATAAGCCACTACCCTGATGTAGGGTCGAAAGTCAACTCATTAACATAAAGAGATACCACTGTTGCTCTCATCATTCAGGTGTTTGGGAGCTGAGTGCCAGGAAAGGTGAAGAAGATCTAAGATATATTTCTTATTATAAATCACACTATCACATATTTAAAATTCTATCCTATTTTTTTTGACAGGTCCTATTTCTTTGCTATAATTTTCCATCTCTGTACTCAAATTCCTTTTGCATTAAGAAGACTTCTAGATAATATATTGCTGAATTTTCCTGGTTGTATTTGTGTCTGTGTGTTGATGTCTGTCATGTGTGAGTGTGTATATCAAACCAATTTGAGAAGCACTGTTTTTATTCATGTAGATTTATCTAATGATTATTTTTATAATTATTTCAGACATTTTATTTCATTCCTATTTCTTGTACATTTATTTTTCCCTCTGTTTCCAGTTTCTATTTTTGTTGTAATTTTTCAACTGCTTTTGTGATTGTATATTACATGTTTACTTTTCTGTATTTGGTATTAAGGCTGCACTAAGAATTTATATTTCTGTAATAAAGTATTAAGTTTCATATGTATATGTATTCAATTTGTTAAGCTTATCAATGATTTTATTATACCTATAAATAAAACAAGTGGCTTTCTCTCTTACCTGTGGTCTTCTCAGCTCTGTCTATAGTGTATTATGCTGTTGTCCAGAATTTAATTCTGGATTCTTATGTATATACTATGTTGCTTATTTATAGACTAATTTATTATATTTTTATTTCACATTATGGATTCAAAAACCACATAGAATTTCTGTGATTTACTTACATTTTTGGTACTGCACTTCTATATTTGAAAATAATGCTTTGTTGCTATTACTTAAAAAGTCTAGTTTCCCTCCTCACTTTTTCCCCATTACATTTATATAATAGTTAAATGAACATAAATTACAAGATATTTTCTTCAAAAACTATGCTATTATTCTAGTATTTTTCATTCAGTGACACTGTTGAGAATTCTGATGTTAATATGTAAATATGTTTCTTGCATATTTGTAAAGAAACTATTTTTCTATAATATTTTCAAATTATTTGCATTTCATGTTCTTAAATTACACTTTATTAATAACAAGTATAATTTTTATCTAACTTGCCTTCTGCTTGACAAGAATTTTAAATCTAAAGTCTAACATTCTTCCTAATTCTTTTAAATTCTGCCACTGTAACTTTATTTCCCCAAATTATCTTTTCCTCTCCCTATGACTCTTCTTAGATTGATATGGATGTTTTCACCTCTAGCCTTCTGTGGGAACCACACCAGAGGTGCCTGAGAGTCAAGGCTAATTAAAGCACAGAGGCCTTGTTGTCAATACACTGGACTGTCCAAGACCGTTCTGGAGTGTGAAGAAGGGGCTGGAGGAGGGAAAGGCTAGAGCGCTCAGACGGGGCTGAGAGCTGGTACTAAGATGTAAGGCTAAGAGCTCATAAAGAGCTCAGATACAGCTACCATGTTACCCAGCCAGTGTGCTGAGGAGAAGCTCGGAGGTAGTTACCATGTGAGGCCACGGAGCCCAGCCAGTGTGCTGGGCAGGGGAGGCAGGAGAAGCTGCTGAGCCAGAGAGGCTGGAGAGGCTACCGAGGCTGGGGCGCTAAGGGAGAGCTCAGGTGCCACTACTATGTGAGGTGGTGAGTCTAGGGGGCAGTGTGTGGCTGCTCAGATATTAACTGTGGATACAGAGACTCTACTACTGTGTAGAAAAGATATATATTTACCAGCTGGTATATGGCTGACTGTCTATATAGGATTGCTGAGAAGGAATGCCTGCCTGCATGGACTGTTGTGCCACTGGCTTCTGCCATAAAGACTCATTCTTATACACACACAACTTCTCATGGCATCTCTGTCTAAGACCAGTGTCCTAGGCAGTTAAGCCCCAGGAAGAGGAAAGACTCATTCTTATACACCCACAACTTCTCATGGCATCTCTGTCTAAGACCGGTGTCCTAGGCAGTTAAGCCCCAGGCAGAGGGGCTCAGACACAACACCTGTAATTAGTGAGCAGAGGATAAAGGAGGAACTTGGACTAAATTCCCAACAGTTAGTACAGTGGGCAGGGTTCGAGAAGGTACCTGCTGTGGTGTAGTCAGGAAGAATTTAGAAGAATTCGGAGCAGCTCAGAGCAGCAATGCTGAGTAGTGCTCCTGCTGTCCCTGGCACATATGCAGGATATTTTCTTACTAGAGGCACGTTACAGGAGGATTCCTGCAAGAATAGGGCTTCGCTCCCGTCTCTGCGGCTCCTACCCTGCCCATCTCTGCTACCTTGGATCCATTGCTTCACTTTCTTCTACAGTGTCTTCAGTCTTCGCTCCCAGCCGGTATATGCAAATTAGCCGCCATCTTTGTTGGCGGTTAATTTGCATATCACGCTGATTAGCCAATGGGAGGCGTAGCGAAGGTATGGTCAATTACCATGTTTGTCTAATATTAGATAAGATACTTCCTATCTCTTTGTGTCTAATTTATTCCTGAGATCTCTAAGCTGCCAGTTAAGTTTTTTATTTCATTTATTGCATTTATCATACTCAGTATTTCAACTTGTTTCTTCTTTATGACTCCATTTGCTGCTTTATATATTCACTGTATGCTCTTATTTTTTGATAGTACTTAATGTCTTGATTATAAATATCATTTGGCTTGGCTCATTTTTAAATTTTTTTAATTTTTTAAAATCTTTATTGTTGAAAGTATTACATAGGTCCTCCGTTTTTCCCCATTAGCCTCTTTCAGCCCATTCCCATCCTCCCCCTGTTGCTCTGGCACTCACCACCCCATTGTCTGGGGGAGGAGAGGAACAAGGTGAAAGAAATATATATCTAGTAGAGGCCCGATGCATGAATTAGTGCGTGCGTGGGGTCTCTCAGCCTGGCCGGCAATCAAGGCCTATCAGGGGGTCAACTGGCTAGGGGGAGGGGCCCCAGGAGGTTGGCCAGCTGGCCCCATGATCGGGGGTCTTGGGGGGGCTGCCCAGCTGGAGGGAGGGGCCATGGGAGGTTGGCTCTGGGAGCACACTGACAACCAGGGGGCAACTCCTGCATTGAGTGTCTGCCCCCTGGTGGTCAATGCACATCATAGCAACTGGATGACTGGTCATTCCAGTCATTCCAGTTGTTTGGTAGTAACAGTCCCTTAGGCTTTTTTATATATACTAGAGGCCTGGTGCACAAAACTCATACACAGGGGTGGGGGTACCTCAGCCCAGCCTGCACCCTCTTGCAATCCAGGACCCCTTAGGGGATGTCAGGCCTAAACCAGCAGTCAGACATCCCTCTCGTAATCCAGGACACTGCATGCACCAGTGACCATACTTTTCATACAGATGAAAGGCATCTTGCTGTTGTATGGGCAGTTACATTTTTTGCCCTGATTATAAAAAATAGTACATAACATGATCCTTCTGAGGCACTAGTACCATTTTCCCCATCTTATGGGTGGAAAAACTGAAGCAAAGAGAAGTTAAGTAATTGGCTTTGTCACACAGTTATAAGTGTCAGAATCAGGGCTGACCACAAAATGTGCAAGCCAGAGTCCATGCATGTCATCGCTGCATCATCCTGTTTTTTCAGTGTTAGAGTAGCCTTGCCAGGTTTTAATTTTTAAATCTAAGAGACTGTTCCCAATA
>NW_005369334.1:257987-282046 GCF_000412655.1 Myotis brandtii | reverse complement strand
TTTTACTGCTTAAAGTATTACAAAGAGTATTATATATGTCTCCTTTTTTTCCCGCCCTTAACAATCCCCCGGCCTCCCCTACCCCCCAGTGTCTTATGTCCATTGGTTATGCTTATATGCATGCATACTATATATATTTTTTTTAAATGAGCCAAGCCAAATGATATTTATGGCTTGGCTCATTGATACTAATTCAGGTGCCACAGATCATTTCATTTTTAATATTTTATATATGAGATGAATTTCTTAGATGCTCAGTTTTTGTGTGTGTGTGTGTGAGTTAATGTCTCCTGGTATATAACTGATTGTCCAGCAATGTGAGAGATTTAAACTGAAGTTTTGGATTATGCAACAACTGGTGACTTTAGAAAGGGAACAATTGATGTAATAATATAGGTTGCCCACTTTCTGAATCTAACAACACTGCCTCACAGATAACTTCTAATTCTCTCCCAAATGCTGCTGTTTTATAAAAACTATCTCCCCTGGTTGTAATCACCCAGACCTCTAAGTCTACACCTACACTATGTGGTGAAGGCCTGTCTGAGACAAATTAATCCTGCATTCGTGGTGTTCCCATCTCAATCACCTTCAAGCACAAACTTTGCATTACTTAATCCATGTTCCCGGCTGGTGGTGGGCTGGTGATATTCTTTTTGTGTCTTGCATTGATGATAGGATGGAAAAGATACATCAAGAGCAATATTGGGAACAGGGCACAACTAAACTCTCTGCCCTATCTCATGTGCGGTGGTCATGCACTTCTAATCAAGAGATTATTAATTACTTTTCTGGTTTTAACTTTTATTAATATCAAAGTTTTTGTATAGCTATGTTAGAATCATTTCCAACATTCAGATAAGATGAGAATAAAATAGAAAATATACACATACACAGTGTATACACACACATTATTACACTACTAGAGGCCCGGTGAACGAAATTCGTGCATGGGTAGGGTCCTTAGGCCTGGCCGGTGATCAGGGCTGATCAGTTTCCCCACATCCCCCCCTCCCCCTTCCCTTACTCCCTCAGTGCCTCACTGCCACCCCCTGGTGGTCAGCACATGTCATAGCTCCATATATATTTAAAATATTTAAATATAAATATATTTTAAAATATTTAAATATAAATTTAAAAATACATGGTTAGAGTTTTAACATATATTCACCTCAAATATCTCACACAGAGTTTTTTTTTATTTCTAAGTTTGGAATTTGCTTTTTATCATACTTTCTCAGAAAATGATATTAAATTACAATAATTGATTTATATAGTCTAAAAGATTGTTCTAAGACTGAAATATATGAGAATAAGGTAGACCCACAATCTACACTAATAAAAGAGAAACATGGTAATTAGCGTACGACCGCTACCCTTTTCATTGGCTAATCAGTGAGTATATGCAAATTAACTGTCAGCCAAGATGGCGGCCGGCAGCCAGGCTGATCGGCCCTGCTCTGTGGGTGATAGAGGGTGGCGCCCCAACCCCCCTCCATGGGCCTTGCTCTGTGTGTGACAGGGTAGAGCCATAACCTCCCCATTGGCCCTGCCCTGAGTGTGACAGGGTGCAGCGCCCCAACCCCCTGATCTGCCCTGCTCTGTGTGTGACAGGGGGTGGTGCCCCAACTCCCCTATCGGCCCTACTCTGTGAGTGACAGGGGGGAGCTCCTCAACCCCCTGATCGGCCCTGCTCTGTGGGTGATAGAGGGTGGCGCCCCAACCCCCCTCCACGGGCCTTGCTCTGTGTGTGACAGGGTAGAGCCATAACCTCCCCATTGGCCCTGCCCTGAGTGTGACAGGGTGCAGCGCCCCAACCCCCTGATCTGCCCTGCTCTGTGTGTGACAGGGGGCGGTGCCCCAACTCCCCTATCGGCCCTACTCTGTGAGTGACAGGGGGGAGCTCCTCAACCCCCTGATCGGCCCTGCTCTGTGGGTGATAGAGGGTGGCGCCCCAACCCCCCTCCATGGGCCTTGCTCTGTGTGTGACAGGGTAGAGCCATAACCTCCCCATTGGCCCTGCCCTGAGTGTGACAGGGTGCAGCGCCCCAACCCCCTGATCTGCCCTGCTCTGTGTGTGACAGGGGGCGGTGCCCCAACTCCCCTATCGGCCCTACTCTGTGAGTGACAGGGGGGAGCTCCTCAACCCCCTGATCGGCCCTGCTCTGTGGGTGATAGAGGGTGGCGCCCCAACCCCCCTCCACGGGCCTTGCTCTGTGTGTGACAGGGTAGAGCCATAACCTCCCCATTGGCCCTGCCCTGAGTGTGACAGGGTGCAGCGCCCCAACCCCCTGATCTGCCCTGCTCTGTGTGTGACAGGGGGCGGTGCCCCAACTCCCCTATCGGCCCTACTCTGTGAGTGACAGGGGGGAGCTCCTCAACCCCCTGATCGGCCCTGCTCTGTGGGTGATAGAGGGTGGCGCCCCAACCCCCCTCCACGGGCCTTGCTCTGTGTGTGACAGGGTAGAGCCATAACCTCCCCATTGGCCCTGCCCTGAGTGTGACAGGGTGCAGCGCCCCAACCCCCTGATCCGCCCTGCTCTGTGTGTGACAGGGGGCGGTGCCCCAACTCCCCAATTGGCCCTACCCTGTGCGTGACTGAGGGTAGAATCGCAACCTCCCGATCCGCCCTGCTCTGTGCATGACGGGGCGGCGCCCCAACTCCCCAATTGGCCCTGCTCTGAGCCTGACCAGGGGCTGCACTTAGGGATTGGGCCTGCCCTCTGCCACCCGGGAGCAGGCCTAAGCTAGCAGGTCGTTATCTCCCGAGGGGTCCCAGACTGCGAGAGGGCACAGGCCGGGCTGGGGGACCCCCCTCCCCCGCCCCCTGAGTGCACAAATTTTTGTGCACCGGGCCTCTAGTAAAATATAAAACAGATGAAAATGTTTTAATAACTGACCCTAAGCTTTGTAGATCAAGAAACTTGATGTTGTTGATGTACAGGGAATATATTAGTCTCCTCTTAACCAATCATCTTGCAATTACCATTAGGGCTCTCCTCTCCAGAATCAAAATCTCAAAATTCAGTAACTATTCAGAGTGTTGCTCATTTAGCAGAGATTCCAGGAAAGAAGATAGGTAAATCTATAAGGTATATTCCTATTCCACAAGAGATAATACCTCCACTCTCCAAGTGAATCCCTAATCATTAACCTGAGATTTTGTACTTTTTTACTTGCACATAGCTATATTCTGTACATTTACCCACAGCCAGATCTTGTGAATATGTTACTTTTCTGTGCTTTCCCTGCTGACCATGTATTATTCTTAGCTGACTTTCTTTACATATACTTTCATGCAGGGAGGTTTTCTGCCTCTTGCTATTATGTGTTGACTATGTTGGTTGATTTCAAAGGTCAGAAGGAGAATTACTCTTTCAAGCACAGTTGAAAATACTAAGAAGGACTTTTTGTGTTTTGAATTTCATCCCACCATATGAAATTAAAAAAAAATAGCATTGTTCCTCTAGTCAAGAAATATACATTGGAATTCTGGCTTTGCTATATAGTTAGGTAAAATCGTTTAGCTTCTCTACCCATCAACTTCTTTCTTAAGTACATCAACATTTATTATAGTTTTAAGATCTAAAAACTTGCTTACACTTTGCTGAAATACTCAAATATAACATGGGTGGCAAACATACCTATAAATTGTATACATATACTGAAGAGAGGAAAATTTCTATTCTGCCAGGTATAAAGGATCCTCCATGATAAAACTGTACATCATGTATTAGAAGATTACATAGCAAATCCAAAATACAGAAATGGTTAACAAATAATGCATACCAACTATCTCAATGTTTAAAGGCAAAAAATAGTTCTGCTCATTAGTGAATCACTCATGATACTCTTGCATCTTGTATAATATGTGGTGTAATTTTACTCAAAAGATTATCAGAAATAGTCTTAGTAGATATCATTTGATTACAACACTAAAATGTTAAATCAGTCAGATTTTCTTTGTGTAAGCTGAAACAATATTTCAGAGAACCATGAATTATTTTGCTCTAAGGAAATAGTTATTATAATTTAAAGATAAGTAATCTTATTCCTATTAAATTAATCCTTCATGATTATTCATTAGAAAAAAAGGCTTCTCAACACCTATCACAGACGTGAAGTCATGTGAAAGTTGTAAACACAATCATGACTATTCTTTGATAATTTCTCAATTTGGAAAATCTTAGGGAATACTTTTCTAAAAGTCCAGTATATATATAGTAGATTTGTGTATTAATCTACACAATTCTGTGTTATTTTACAAAATTTTCAAAAGTATGAGGTTTATATTTCCATGTTTATTCATATTGCACACACATTAGTTAATTTTAATAAAAGTAGTTTTATATGTTCAAAATATGTTAGTGAAATACTTCAGTTTCTTGCTGCACCAATTGGGCACTCAGAGCAGCAGCAGCAGCAGCAGCACCTAAGAACTTGTTAGAAATGCAGAATATTGGGCCCACCCCAGATCTGATCAATCAGATTCCACATTTTAACAAGATCATCAGGTAATTAAATAGATATTGCAGTTAGACATACACAGTTTTCATTTGTGAATCTTGTGTAGCAGCCGTAAAATTACTCCATGAAAGAAATACAAGGTTCGATTGGTAGACTGTATGTTAACTAGTTCTTACAGAATTCACATACACTCCTTACAGCATTTACAGTTTTTAGGCAAAAGATATTTACTTGATTGTCAGCCTTACCTATTTCTTTTTTATTCATGTCTGGTTGATTTTACTAAGATACATAAATTTAGCCCCAAGTGCTATATCTGATTGTGCTTTTAAAATTCATCATATGAATACATTTTTCTATCAGAAGCATTTAGACAGTTCATACAATTCTTATTCATATCTAATATCAGAGCTTCCAATTCAGTGTAATAAGTTCAACTTAAATATGCTACAAGTGAGGAGATACATTATATCTCTCAGCCTTTGAGTAGATGAACCAATGGCCACTCAGTCCAACAACAACTTTATTTTCCCACTTGGTCCTCTAATAGCACCATTCTAATTATATGTATAATTTGAGAAAGATAAAGAACTGCTGCTTGCCATTTGTGAACTATATAGTTTTGTATATTTTGAATATTAAATTAACATAGTTTATTGAAGATAATTTTTATATGTATGAAAGGGAGACTAAAAATTAAAAAGAATACAAATGTGATTCATTTGTTTTTCTGGGC
This sequence comes from Myotis brandtii, assembly GCF_000412655.1. Lineage (NCBI taxonomy): Eukaryota > Metazoa > Chordata > Mammalia > Chiroptera > Vespertilionidae > Myotis > Myotis brandtii. The sequence continues at coordinate 276,843 of NW_005369334.1, read as the reverse complement.
TAAACATGGCAGAAAATGAAATGAAACCTACTTAAACTCATTTTTTTAGTATAATCCTATATAATAAAGCGGTAATATAAAAATTGACCATCACGCCCTCGCACAAGAAGGTCGCCCCCATGTGGTCAAAGATGGCCTCCCCCATTTGGTCACAAGATGGTCAGAAGGGGAAGGCAGTTAGGGACGACCAGATCTGCAGGTGAGGGCAGTTGGGGGCAACCAGGCCTGCAGGGGAGGGAAGTTGGGGGCAATCAGGCCGGCAGGGGAGCAGTTAGGCATCGATCAGGCTGGCAGGGGAGTGGTTAGGGGGTAATCAGGCTGGCAGGCGGAAGCAGTTAAGGGCAATCAGGCAGGCAGGCAGGCAGGCAAGTGGTTGGCAGCCAGCAGTCCCGGATTGTGAGAGGGATGTCCAACTGTCAGTTTAGACCCGATCCCACAGGCATCAGGCCTAAACTGGCAGGCAGACATCCCCTGAGGGGTCCCAGATTGGAAAGGGTGCAGACTGGGCTGAGGGACTACCTCCCAAGTGCACAAATTTTGTGCACCGGGCCTCTAGTCCTATGTAATAAAAAAATAATATGCAAATCAACTGAAGACCGGTCGCTATGATGCACACTGACCACCAGGGGTAGATGCTCAATGCAAGAGCTGCCCTCTGGTGGTCAGTGCACTCCCACAGGTGGAGCCCTGCTCAGCCAGAAGCTGGGCTCAAGGATGGTGAGCACAGCGGCAGTGGTGGAAGCCTTTCTCGCCTCCTTGGCAGCGCTAAGGATGTCCAACTGACAGCTTAGGCCCATCCCCCGAGGGGACTGTGAGAGGGTGCAGGTAAGGCTGAGGGACCCCTCCCACCAAGTTCATGAATATTGTGCACTGGGCCTCTAGTAACCTTATAATTTCAGAGCGACAATAATCCAAGAGTCATTTTTTTTGGCTCATGTGAAATACTTGACTAATTCTCTTAGCCTGAAATAACCATGGAGTCTACTTTTTTATTATTCCTGAAGCATGATTAATCCCTCATTTAAAAATAACAGTATCAAGAACATAGGAAAAGACCTTTATTGAGAACTGATAGTCTACAAAGAAGCATTTTGAGATGTAATGACTACATAATTTGCAAGTTAATTGAACCAATCACTCATTGATGCACACTCATCTCTGAATAATTGTCCCTGCCTTATTCTTAGATCAGTTTTAATGTCAAAGTCTTTATATGTTATGTGAGTAAAGAAATGAAGGAAAACTCTGACACTTTGGATAATTATGGATAATTATGTGGGATTTTTAAAAAGGAACATATTTCATAACAAATAAGAAGTGAGTAAAATCATTTGACAAGTATATATGATTATGGATGGAATTTTGTCCAAAACCTTCCCCTAGTAGATCTGAATAAATCTATTGTCCTATTCGCAGTTAGTTTAGACATTAAGTACTCTAGGCAGAGCTTAAGTCCTATCAACTTTTCTGGACCTCTGATGGTTTTTGAGACATAAACACAGTTTGATGGCTCAATACACAATCATGTTTACAAAATGCAATGTTATATATGCAAACTATTTAACTGCATCAAACATATATTTAGAGATAAGCTTATTTATTATTGATGCAATATGTATATATAAATATATGGAGGCCTTCAATGTACTAGCACGGTGATATCTCAAAATGTCTTAACATGGCTCTAGCTCCATTTTCTGTTATAAGGGCTGTCTGAGTAAGGTTTGAGTTTCTTCATCACTTCTACATAATTTTAGGTGAAGTATCCATATTTCATATTTGGCATTCTCTTTTTCCAACATCTCAGGGCTCATCTGCCAGCCTAGTTCTGATCCACATTAGATGTTCCTGAGTCAATATGGTCCTTTCTTAGTAGACAAGTTATATTCAGAAATGCTAGCAAAATACACACACACACACAAAGAACTTTTCTGTGTGATTTAAGCCATTTGTGAGATAATGTGGTCTCTGAAGCCTAGATGAAGTTTAATCCTAAGTGTTACCACCTACATTTCTTATGTGCTTGTCATACTACACTTGACATACCACATATCCCAGATATACTATACTATGCTGTCTAGGTAGTTACTTTAGACATACATTCTTGTTCTATTATTAATCTTTTCTATCATATCTAGCCAATTTGGCTGCTTTTTAGCTCTCACCCAGTTTCCCCTAAATCATTTAAGTAGTTCAGAGGCAAAGTGAAGGCTAAGGTTATGAAGAACTGAGTGGCAATCATATTAGGTAAAAATGAGCCCAAGCAAAACCACTAAGTGAAATCTGGATAATTAAAGGTCTCTTCACTCCAATTCTTTACCTTTGCCTGCTTCTTTCTCTTGGTGCCCTTGTGCTTAGAAAAACAGCAAGGAACTCTGGGAATTCAATGTAATCAAAATTTGCAACAAATCATAGTTCTTCTCAAGTGTTTCACACTCCTGCATTAATTATCCATCCTCCTGCCATCATCAAGTCTCCAATTCCCCTGACATTGTTAAAATGTCACACAACAATCTGATTAAATGCATAGAGGTAGATGTGGATAACAGCTGTCTTAACATTCTCACTAGTGTGTGATTATTCACTGGGTATCTTTCTATTATATGTGAGTATTTGGGTAAGTATTCCAGACTGATAAATGCCTTCCTACTTGCAGTAGGTATTCAATAATATTTTTTGCATTTTTTATTTAATCTGTAAGAAAAGGAAAGAAAGCTTAATTGAAAAACTTATTAAAAAAAAAACACTTAAGTTTTCCAAAGAATGACTACATTTTTTCTAGGCAAATTAGATCTAAGTTTCACATCCTTGGAGGACAAATATTCAGAGAGAATTGATCAAAATTCTACATGTTCCAGACAGGAATTTAAACTCATGATGTAATGTCAACAGCACACCTGGGAGCGGATACCCCTCCCATTTTTAGATAAATTAGATAATTATGACTCTTCCTGATTCATGGGCCATAAGGGAAGCAGCTGGAAATGGCAGGAGCAGATGGGGTAGGTACCGAGTGCCAAGTGGACGTCTTTTCTTCATCAGGAAAAGGTTTAGTTTTGAAGCATGTGAATGTCAGCCAAGAGCTTTGTGGAAGACTTTGGCACATACCAAATTAAGCAGAGTTTACACACAATATGATCAATAAGATATACTTTCTTGATTTCTATTTTAACTGCTTTTTCTATTCAGGATTGCTGAGATAATTGCTTATATATGTTACTTCCTCTTCCAGTTCTTATCATCATGGGTTTTTGGAGAGAAGAGCTAGAAAAATTGTCTCTTTGGCATGTTTTAGCTCACTATGTCTTTAAAGTATATAATTTCAATGAATAATTGAAGGAGGGGTAGGAGTTGATGTGTGGAATGCAGAAGGAGAACACAATCTAAAGGTGGAAGGAAAAGCCTTTTAAGGAAGTTGAGCTTATTTTTGGGTCCTGTATTACAGAATTCCATCACCTTTGGTTCCTGAAAAAAAATACCCAGGGTTCTTACAGTGATAAAGAGAGATTTTTGCTTAAACTACCAGATAAATATTAATTACACTTAGTGAAATGGGATATACTAAGAGAATAATTTCTATTCTTGGAGTTAAAGTTCTCTTTTAGAAATTTATATTTGAAATACTTACTAAATCAGTTAGTAATGTGAGATTAGAAGCCAAAGGGAGATATCAATTTTTATTTTATCAGTATATTAATGATGAATAAAGTTATAGCTCAAGAAAATAACTCAATAACTAAGATGCACCAGGCTCTTATCAGGTATCAAGTGATATTCTAAATAATTTTATTACCTTATTTCAAAAAGCAAGCCTAAAAATAAACATTATCATTGTCTTTACTCTAGGGGGAAGAAAAATTAGATCCAGGGAAAGCAACTATATTGCCCAAAGCCACTAGCTAATAAATGATCAGACCTGATAATCCAGAATGATCTCATTATATAGGGAGTTTGAGGGAGTTTGAGGGCGATCAACAAAGTAGATAGAAACAAGAGAGATAGTAACACACATCAAGATTTATTGGGTGGTGCTTGGACAGGGTTGCATGGGAGGTAATGTCCTGCATAGCATGAGAGCTTCCAGTGCTTTAGGGCATGTAAGTCGCTACTCAGAAGGGAAAAAGGATCTCAAGGGAGAGATGGATCAGAGAGGAAGCTGTGTGATTGGATAATGTCACTCAGCAGCATGATGGAGACTGTCTGGCTCAGAGAACTTTGAGGACAGCAGTGGATTGGGACCTTCTATAAGATCCTGTCTTATTCATGTGTAACTGTGGTTGTGAGAGGTTTCTGGCAATATGCAAAACAGGTAGCTGTAAATTGCTAAAAATTTGCTTGTTTTAGCTATTTTTAAAATAATTGGATGTGTAAAAACTTGAGTTTGGCACCACAGATTTTGGAAGGTCTCAGCCTGCAGTGAAGAAATGAACAATCAGGAAGTCAATACAGAATAGCCTTTTTTTTGCTCATTCATATAGCAATCCATCTCTTTGCCCCAGGTTCTATTATAATCTAAATTGTATGTTAATTTGTCATGCTTGAGTTTGGAGCCAGTGATAAAGCATCTTTAAGTTTTCTAGAATTATTTCAAGGCCCAAACCAGGATTCTGAAGACTTTTGCAGCCAGTCAGCTCATTTTAAAAGGGGAAAGCTAGGAGAATGGATCAGGAAATATTTTGACTTATCTGTTTAGTCAGCAGAATGATATTAAGGCCTCATTAGTAACTATCTGTAAAACTTGGTGTTATCTATCAACATGTAAAAAGATGTGCTAAGTGCTCACAGACCTACTCCTTTAGCAGCCAATACATAATGTAAGGCTGGCGTGGCACACCAGTAGATATGTGGTTGAGACTGGTGAGGATAAGAAGATCTCAAGCTAGGAAGAGGCATGGCAAGGAGTAGGGGTCAAAGTCAGAGGTCCTATCAGTGGGGGACCTGATTGTTCCCTGAGTATCACCCTGGTGCTGTTACCTTGTCCATGGGCAATTAATTGTACCTCCTGGACATTGGGAGCAGGTCCAGGTTTGTTCCACAGTGTCTTTGATAAAGCGTAGTATGTGGGTAGTAGAAGATGCCTCTCTCTATTGCTAAATTTTATTGATTGGAACATGTTAGCCAAACATATAACTCTAAATCATTTATTCATGTTATTTTAAATGGCATATGTTAAGGTGATGAGATCTGATAGAGGTGTTCTAATTAAAGGAACAGACTTATTTAACTCCCTAAAGTCTATAGTTAGTATCCACTCATTGGAAGTGACTGTAAGCACAGGTCATATCGAAGTACTGAAAGTTGAGATGGTGATGATCAACTTAATTTTTTTTAAACCAAGACAGCTATGATAGATCGCAAACCTTCAGTACCTCGAATTAGCCAGCACTGCAGTGTATTTATCACCTGCATCTCCATGTGAAGGTTAACTGATTCCCACCAGATAGTGCCCGCTAATAGTGTATGACGTTACCTGTCACTGAGGAGGTCCATTCCACCATTTCAGTAATAGGCTAGGGACAGTATCTAGATTTAAAAATCATGATAAAAGCATCTTTTAGCAAAACCGAGCCAATTTTAACAGTTAAGCAGATAGTAAACCTCTTAATAAATCTTCCTTTCAAGACAGTCAGTTCTTGGGCTAGGGAATGGGTGGTGGTAGACAGGGAATGAAGGGTTGGAGGAGAATGAGGAGAGGAAGATACTTTCTCATTTATATAACACATTATTTTAAGGTGAGACAAATAAAATTTAGGTTACAATTAGCAACTTTAATTACATCCGAAAAGTACCTTTTGCCATATAAGGTAACATAATCCCAGGAGTAACGGAATGATTTTCATGGGAACTAATATACTGCCTATTATAGGAAGTAATTGTAACTGTGAACATGGAAGCTTATATCAGAAATAAAGGGGACTCCTGTACAGTATAGTGTTTGCCAAAGGTAAGGCATTGGCGGGGGGTGTGGGGGGAGAAGAAGGTAAAGGAGTGATAATTGTTTATGGAAGGAGACTTGAGTTGGGGTGGTAAACACACAATACAATATATAGATGATATATTATAGAATTATATACCTGAAACCTGTAAAATTTTATTAAGTAACTAGAGGCCCAATGCACAAAATTCGTGCAAAGGGCTTGGCCCTTGCAGCCCCACCTGCCTCGCAGCCCCAGCTGCCTCGGCCCTTACAGCCCCGGTTGCCTCACAGCCCTGGCTGCCTCATGCCCCCCTCTCCCCTCTCACACACACATTGGTCGTTCAGGAAGGTTGGTCTGTCATCCAGTCTAATTAGCATATTCGCTCTTTATTATATAGGATGTACCCCAATAAAAAATGAAACAAAAACATGATTCATTTATCATATATTCCTTTAAGTGGAATTTTTATAATGTATTCATTTACAATGTTGCTCATATGAGAAATATGCCTGGAAACTTATAAGGATTAGTCAAATTAATAAATGAAATAAGAGGGAAATTAAGACTATCAACAAATTAGAAACTTTGTATATATGGTCAATTTACATCCAATCTTTCATAACAGGCAGAGGTTTAGAGATATAATTATTGTGATTCCCCAACCTATTTGGCTTCCTCACATGTTTTTATTATATTTGTTTCATGAAACTTCAAAAGAAAAACCTAAATTTTATATTTAGTAAGGATGTAAAATTCTGTCTCTGATCTTATGGTGGTTAATTTAGGGTCAAGTTGACTGAGCTAAAGATTCCCAGATAGGTGATAAACATTTCTGGTAGTGTCTATGAGGGTGTTTCTGGAAGAGATTAATCTTTGACTTAGCAGACTGAATAGAGAAGCTCACCATCAATATCATCTATTCCACTGCGGTCCCAAGTAGAACAAAACTGCATAGTTGGGGATATTCTCTTTCTCTCTGTTCAGCTGGGACATACATCTTTTTCTGCCCTCAGACATTGGCACTTCTGGTTCTCGGACTTTTGGACTCTGAGACTTACACTATTACCTCCCCTGGTTCTCAGTTTTTTGGGATTAGACTGGAACTATAACACTGGCTCTCCCAGGCCTCCATCTTGCAGAAAGCAGATTGTGGGACTTCTCAGCCTTCATAATTACATGATCCAAACCCTCATAATAAATTATTTTCTATCTATAATCTATCTATCTATCTATCTATCTATCTATCTATCTATCTATCTATCTATCTATCATCTATCTATCTATCTATCTATCATCTATCTATTATCTATTATCTATCTATCTATCCATCATCTATCTATCTACCTATCTTTTATTGGTCTTGTTACTTTGTAGAAGCCCAACTGATACAAGTTCTTCTACGTCCTTGTCATTAAATAGAGGAATAAGATATGAGTGTGTCTATGTTGTTCTGTTTGGAAACTGTAGAATACTTTTCTTAGTCATTGAGTTTTCTTCACAAAGAGATCAGAACTCCCTTTAATATTTCCTGACTTAAAAATGAGGCAACCTCACCAAATATAAAGTAAATAGCATTTTGCCTTTTGAAATCAACTACAAATAAATTAGTGGCATCACATATTTTAATTGACCTAGTAGGTCAACAACAAAATTCAGTATTTCAATTTTTATATGCAAAGTTCTTTACAAGGTTCTAGTCTTTCCTTTTAATAGGGAGAATCCTTGTGCATCGCTTGACTGTTTTAACATTTGCATACTTCTGCTGTTTAGTTTTGCCTCATCAATCTTGCAGTGCTGTTTGCAGGCAGATCTGGTCCATGATAATCCAGGCATGAGAACATCTGATGTTCAGAGAGCCTGATATTTCTGATGTGACTTATACTAGCTGAGCATGGGATTTTCAACCCAGGTACACCTTATCAGTACTCTCCTGGCACAAAATAAATCATGCTATTATTTTATTTTTACATTACCTAAATATATTTTAACTTGTTTCATTTCAAGTATTATAGTTAATTTCAGAATAATAGCTAAGGTGTTTTGGAAGTTTAATACATCTGTTTGCTTGTAAAGATGCCCAAATTTAAAAGCATAATCATATATAAAACTTAATACCATTATTTATTTTTACACATCAAATAGATGACCATTTCACATGATTATAGATCAGAAGGACATAACAGGAAAATGGGGTTTTAATACAACAACCAATGATTTTTTAGTTACACGTTTTTAAGTGGAAAGACAAATCTGGAGGACACTCACACACACATACTCGAACACCCACACACAATCTTATCAGTCTATAGAGCTTACACAAAAGCCTATTCAAATATAATATTCATGCCTATTACTTCTTTTGTGGTGTTGGATAGAGTAACTCTGTAAGATCTACCACTTGCATTTATGTTCAAGAGGGGATAAGGTTCTTGGAGAAATCTAATAACAATCATAAAGCATGGAATTGCTTAACATTAAAAAAAATCTGTAGCAATAGTAGAGGATCAATAAACATACTCATTTACTCATAAGATACGTTCACTGTGCTGTAGTTTATGTAGAAAACCAGCCAAGGAGCTATTTGCATACCTATTTTGGAGCTTCACCCTTCAAATATTGTAATTTAGTTGTTGAATGATGCTGAAAATATATATATTTCAGTGATGCCCAGTTAATTTTGAGTTAAATTCAAGTATAAAGGACATTGCTCCATATTGTTTGCCAATTTAAATATTTGTATAAAAAATTTGGTCATTGCATGAATGAATTTTTAATTGGAATTACTAGTATTTAGTTTGACTTCATAAAGTAAGTCAAGGAACTACATACTCCTCTAATGCAATATTCCTATTACTTCTTTTTAAATATTGGGTATGATAATTCATTGAATGTATTGTTATCTAACATAATTAATTCAATAACTAATTAAGTTGTACTGTGGACAAATTGAGAAATATGTACTCGAGTATCCTATATCCCATGACCAGGACAGATGTAGTTGTAATTTATTTTAATGCATATCTATATATTATTCCCATTCAAAGCCAAAGTAAGTATCACAGGTAAAAGAAGAATAAATTATTATATTCCAAATGAATCACAGGTTTGCACCCTGGGCTTTTCCCTAAAAAGTTTAGGATGAAAAACTCATCCTAAAATACTCCAAAATGTAGAGAACAATACAAGTTGATATGCAAATATTATGAAGTAAAGTTCATTATATTTTTTTTCTCATCTAATGTCATTATTATATTATTTCACAAGAGAGAAATTATCTAAAAAGTATATTACATTTTCTAGGATGCAGTATTTGGGACAAATAAAATATTTCTAGGATGAGCATATATATGGAGGATGTCAAAATATGTACATATTAAAAATTAAAAGCACAGCAAGCAATATCCTTAGGCACAAATGAAGAGTTTACAGTAGCCAAGAATTTCCTTGGTTTTATTCCTGCTCTTCTCATTTGTGTCTGCATCTGGCACTGATCATTTCTAAAAGTACTGCCAAGCAAGCTAATGAAATGCTTCTCTGAATAAGTATTATTCGGTTTTCATAGATAAACAAATGGTTATATGACTCATATTGCAATTAAGCTCTACCAAATTATACACATACTCTCTAAATATGCAGTGACTGTTATTATTAATATTTAGGCACATCTGTGTTCTCCAATGATATCATCTGCAATTAAAGGGATGCTGGAGCACATAAAACAGAAGTATTTGTCACCAATTCAGGAATTAACCATCATTCAACGTTGTGGCAATAAGCATATTGAGTTTTGCTTCAAAATCTTGTTTTAGATGCTTCTTTATTAAGGAACTTTTTAGTAGAAACACTTACTTGAAATGTTCAAGTAAATAAAACTTTGCTAAAAATATTTATAATATTCTTCAAGGAAACAAACCAATTTTATTAAGTAAATACACTAAAGTTTTTAACCAAACACCCATGGAAATCTTTATACTTTACCAAAGTACATCTTAAAATTTGGAAGAAATTTTGTATTTCTGTGAAAATTACTTCAATTTTTAAATAATTCACTTACCTCTTGCTTTTGATTTTATGGTAATCATATCATCAATTAGACATTAAAAATAAAACTTCTGATTGGTAATTAAGCAATAAATATGTTTAAATTCTGAACAAATATTAAATAAGTATTTAATTTTGACTTAGAGTTAATTTTTATACATTTTACTTTTCATAAAAGTAAAAAATAAATAAGTTTGGTGTAATTCTGCATGTATTATGAATATGCATGTGCTTATATCTATATTCATTTCTATATTCAAGCCAAAACCCAATCCATACTTATACCATTATATCTCTATCTAACTTTAAAATGTTATTTAAGCAATACAGATTTCATCTGCTGAAAAATTATATGAAACTTAAAAAATACATGTTGAGTTTTTGTAAACCAGTCAAAAAATTCAAAGGAATTAACCTTATTGTGTTGTTTCTTTTCTGCATTAGTGTATTAGTTTTACTATGTTTGATTGTATGCATTTTTGCTTACTGTATACCAGCAATTATATTTAGTTTATTACTTTCTGGGTATATTTAACTATTAGATTATCTGACACAGAAACTAATCACTTTAAAAATAATACAGTAAGGTTAAGAGTTACGATATACAGTCTTTAGGAAAGGAGAAGAGATTACAAAATTTGGGGAAATTGAATAGGAAAATTTCCAGAAAATATAGCTTAAAATGAATATTGATAGAAACTTTTAATTAACTAGATGACATGGCTTCCTAAAGAGAAATCATTTTGGTTCTCAGAAGAATGCACTAAGGCTAGGTGATTTTGGTGGCAATAAAGGCGAAGCTCATGCCTTGGAGGGCCATGAATGCTAGGAAGGAAAGAAGCGTTCCTGAAGGTTTTGAAGTACCAAAATGACATAGTGAAATCTGAAATATAAAATACTAACTTGTTCAGAAAAAAAAAAAAATGGTGAGGTCTGCTCTATCCGGTTTGTCTCAGTGGATAGAAAGCCAGCCTACAGACTGAAAAGTCTCGGGTTTGATTCTGGTCAGGGGCACATGCCTCAGTTGCAGGCTTGATCTCCAGCATTGGTTGGGGCATGTGTAGGAGGCAACCAATTGATGTGTCTCTCTCACATTGATGTTTCTCTCCGTCCTCTCCCCCTCCTTTCCACTCTCTCTAAAATCCAATGGAAAAAATATCCTTGGGTGAGGATTAACAAAACAAACAAACAAAAAAGATAAAGTTTGAGGCGGTTCAAGACCATGAACAGGGAAGTCAACATGGAGGCTATGCAATACTCTAAGTGACATGTTACATTATCTTAAAATAAACAAAAGCCAGGAAGATTGTGCTAAAGAGATAAGGACAAAAGCAAGAAATAAAATCAGACTAAGTATTGATTTGTTGTAGAAAGTGAACAACAAGTAACATATAAAGAAGGACTTCCAGGTTTCCAGTTCGGTTGATTAGGCTGAATGTGATGCAATCAGAGATAGAGATTCTCAGGAAATAACTATATTTGGGAATAATGGTGGAGAATGTTGTATTCTATTTTGTTAATAGAGCTTTATTGTTTGCAGTGTCAGAATGGAATTACTCAGCAGATTGTGTTTAGGTTGAAAGAGTATGGTGCAGCCTGGCTGGTGTGGCTAATTGGTTGGTTGAGTGTCCACCTATGAACCAAGAAGTCACCAGTTTGATTCCCAGTCAGGGCACATGCCCGGGTTGCAGGCTCTATTGATGATGTTTCCCTCTCATCGATGTTTCTATCTCTCTATCCCTCTCTTTCTCTCTCTCTAAAAATAAATAAAAACATAGTTTTAAAAAGAGTATGGTACAGTACTGATGAATTAGCATAACATTATCTTATTTTCTAAAGGAAGTTCAGTGTCTCATATGCAAGGAGCATTTGTTAAACATATATCCTGCCTCTTTTAGGTGCTAGGCTTTGGACATGTCTATATGACCTTGGACATGTTCTATTGCAGAGATGAAAGTAAATTAATACCTTCTACACTCTAAAACAATCTGTACCTCAATTTTCACATTTAAACATTGAGAAAATATTAATAAGACCAAATAAAGTGATATATAAAAGTAATATATAACATAATGCACAAGAGCAATCTGTAAGATACTGCTATAGCTAATGTAATCAAAAGAATAGGAGGGTGTCATTCTTCACTAAAAAAACTGCTTAAGAAGCAGACATTTCCTTTTCTCCTTTAAGGGAGCAGTTTTCTCTTTTCCTGGAGGTGGGGAAAATAATAATTTTATCAGTCACCATACTGAATTCTTCCCTGGACCCTTAACCAATGGATAATGGGCAGGCATCCCCAGGAAGTCACACTCTGCTTACACACAATCACTAAGCAAAAGCAAGATCTATTTACACTTAATGTGATTAGTGACAGCCTAGTTTGTGGAAGGGAAAAACAATCTAAGGCTCTACCTTCAATAACTATGGACAAACTGGCTGCCTAAAAACATAACATATAAATCCTCCTTTGCCCATCTATTAATACCAACTCATATGTGTAAGTGAATGGTAAAGATAAAGTTCACAATGCCTTCGCAATTGTAATATATTTATCTGGGTTCCCACTTGACCCTAAACAAGGTGAGGGAAAAATACTTGTTCTCTTAAGTTTACTAATTTTCCAAGATTGACATAACATGCACTTAAACATTGTTTCCTAATATGTTCTGTTCTGGTGAATATTACTGATTGGTTATTGGATTTTCTAATAGTTTTTATGCATTTGAATTAAACTGCTTGATAAAGAATTATAAAAGATCTCAATTTAAGTATTTCTGCAGAGGAAATACATCATCAGCATAAGACAGTAATATTTAATAGTCAATATTTTTCTTCAATGAGTTATAAATAATGACTCTGTTGCTTTAAAAGGAAAGAGATGTTTAATCCCTGTGACTTTTACAATTTAGAAATAAAGTTTTATCTTTTCATGATTTGCATATAAGCATTATGCCTTACTCCATTATAAAATGTCCCTTCCTTTATAGTAAAGAATACATTTAACAAAAAACAAAACGAAACACTTTTACTCAACCAAATGTCCTTAATTAATTTTCCATTCTAACAAGCTTATAAAGCTTTCTTAAGTTATAAAAAGAGATAAAACATTTTAAATGAAAAAGAATAAACAAAACACATTTAGATCCATAAGGAAAACATTAGAGATTTAACATGTCAAAAATGTGTTTAGCAAAGCTAATTTGTAGGAGCATTTAGCCACACTACAGCTAAACTGCCCTCAAAGTTAACAAAAAGTACAAAAATGGGTAATTGGTCTCTTTGGATCAAGGCTAGCTTTACTATTATTTACCAAAATATTTCTCCAAAGTATAATCTGAAAGAAAATGGAAATATTGTGATTATTACAAAATGGCTATAAAGTATTTTGTGAACATCATCAAATGAATACTGTTAATAAAATAGCCAACAAGTTCAATTTTTCTATTTAATAATATTTTATTCTGATGAAATAAGGCTAGAGCAGTAAGGAATTTGTTTTTAAGAAAAGAAGACCAAAGACATATCTTACACTTGAAAGTCAATAGATTCAGTTTCCATCAGATTAAGATAGATGAGTTTGGAGAACCTCATGAAAACTTTTACTTCAATTTCTGTTCAGTTTGTTTTTCTCTTAACTGATGATATCAGTTACAAGAGGGCAAAGGGAGAAAAACAGTTTGAAGGTAATCCGTTCATAGAGAACATAAAGTGTCTGCTAAAAATAAGCACTGGCATTGTACTCAGGTCTGATCGGAAGCAGGGAGCATGTCAGGGAATTGCTTTGGGACACGGAGTAGCAGGAATGTGGAGGTAATACAAATCAGGTTCAGGCAGTAATGCCAGCCAGGAAGGAACGAGGAGTTAGCAAGCATAGTCATTAACACTCACAGTTAGTACCAGGGATAGTTGACATAAAAAAGCAAAGGTTAGGTTTAACTTACAAGCTGGTTTGTGAGACAGAGCACTCCTGTTCTATTCTCTGCTTGACAAAGAATTTCTGTTTAAAAAAAAAAAAATTATTGCCATAGCCAGTTTGGCTCAGGGGATAGAGCATCAGCCTGCAGACTGAAGGGTCCCAGGTTGGATTCCAGTCAAGGGCACATGCTGGGATGTGGTTTGATCCCCAGTAGATCCCCAGTAGGAGGCTTTGCAGGAGGCAGCTAATCAATGATTCTCATCATTGATGTTTTTATCTCTCTCTCCCTCTCCTTTCCTCTCTGAAATCAATAAAAATATTTTTAAAATTATTATTATTTGTAGTTTGGAGAGAGGTGGTCAAGCTAGTATATATGGAGATAAACTGCTATATAGTTTCTTACTGGCAGTTCAGGCCCTGGGGATGCAACTCTCAATTTTTGTTCAGAATTGTATATATCTCCTTGTTTAGGGTAGTGGCATTTCTAGAAGTTTCTAACAAGTAAATCTCATGATGCCTTGCTATTGCCTTTGGTTGGATCAATCAATCATTCTGAAATATGAAAGTTATTGAGGGATATAATAATGTAGGTATTCGGGTTGCATAAATATGGCTTGAGTGGGTATAATGAGACGATGTATATTTTTTTTTATCAAATTTGATATTCTAGTGTTTCTGAAGACTAATTTCCAAGATGACTTGGAAAGTCAATCTCTAAATACAAAATCTGAATTTCAATTTGAAGTAAAATAAAAAGAGCAATAGTAGCACTAAAGAAGTATTTGATTGGTCAAGTATATATAAATAAATTCAATTAGTACTAAGTTGAATTCTAGATCATAATAAGTACACTAAATGTGTATAATTTGTATGTAAAAGCACACTATTGGGTTGTTTAATACAAATTAACTCTGGAAAACAAAAACTTTCAAGATGCAAGAAGTATACAAACCACCACCTAGAATTTCAAGCTGGGAATGGAATAGGGACCACAATTCAGATCTTTATTTCTGCAGTGGAAACGATTGCATGTTGACATATATAATAACACTGCCAGTGCTGTGGAGGAGTATGAAGCATAAGCACAGCAATAATCATTGGAAACACATTTCTGCCTTCAGCACTACTGTATTTTATTGGTACATAATATTTCATTGACCTGATAGCTATGCAACACCTATGTCAGTACACACTTCCACAAATTCAGAAAGTCAATAATTTAATCAAACATTTTCTAGCTCATCTTGTTTTCCACCCTCCATCTGCTGAGATCAGTTATAAACAAGCAGAGGCAGGGACTTAGCACCATATTTCTTACCTTAAAGCTCTTTAAAAGCAAGGTTTGCGTTTAATTATTGTTACATTTCCATTTCCTAACCCGCTCTAGCACAAAATAGGTACTTCCAAATATTTTTGCACTTACATTGAAGAATTATTCAATTAAGATATTGTGAAAAACATAAACATTTTATATCCAGGGATACAGTCATGAGCACAGTCTGTTGCCCTCATGAAATTAATAAAAAATACAATAATTACTTTAAACTAACTTCCCCTTTAAATATTAATGGTGTTGTTCTGAATCGCTATATGATAATTACATGGATGAGTACATGGTAACACATTTCAATGAGATGAGTCAGATGGAGGAATTTTTTTCTGAAATTTTACCAATTGAGTTGCAAATAACAATGTCTCCAAACATGTGTGAGAGGAATTAAGAGAATATGACAGCCCTGGCCGGATGGCTCAGTTGGTTGGAGCATCCTCCCATACTTCAAAACGTTTTCAGGTTTGAGTCCTGGTTAGGACACATACTTAGGTGGTGGGTGCCATCCCTGGTGGGAGGTGTACCTGAGGCAACCAATGGATGCTTTTCTCTCATATCAAGGTTTCTCTCTCTGTGTCTCTCTCAATTCCTTTCTCCCTTACTAAAATCAATAGAAACATATCCTTAGTGAAGATTTAAAAGAGAGAGAGAAAGAGTTAGAGTTCATTATTGGTGTATAAAAATGCCATAGATTTTTGGGTGTTGATTTTGTATTCTGCAACTTTGCCAAACTTATTTATTAGACCTAGTAGTTTTTTTATGGAGTCTTTAGGGTTTTCTATATACAGTATCATGTCATCTGCAAATAATTACAGTTTTACTTCCTCGTTTCCAACTTGATGCCTTTTATTTCTTCTTCTTGTCTGATCGCTATGGCAAGGACTTCCATATGTTGCAGAAGAGTGGTGAAAGCAGACATTCCTGCCTTGTTCCTGGTATTAAGGGAAATACTTTTAATTTTTTACCCATTGAGTATGAGGTTGGCTGTAGATTTGTCATATATGGCCTTTATCATGATGAAGTATGATCCCTCCAGTACCACTTTGCTAAGAGTTTTTATCATAAATGGGTACTGAATGCTTCTTTCTACATCTGTTGATATGATCATGTGATTTTATCTTTCATTTTGCTTATGTGATTACCACATTTATTGATTTGTGTATTTTATATCAACCTTGTATCCCTGGAATAAATCCCACTTGATCATGGTGTATGATCTTTTTAATATATTGCTGGATCCTGTTTTCTAATATTTTGTTGAGGATTTTAGCATCTATGTTCATCAGGGATATTGGCCTATCATTTTCTTTCTTTGTTGTGTCTTTATCTGCTTTTGGAATTAGGATAATGTTGGCCTTGTAAAAAGAGCTTGGAAGTGTTGTTGCCTCTTCTTGATTTTTTTAATTAGTTTGAGGAAGATAGGTGTTAATTTTTCTTTGAATGTTTGGTAAAATTTATGTGAGAAGCCATCTGGTCCAGAACTATTGTTTGCTAGAAGCTTTTTTATTACTGCTTCAATTTCAGTAGTTGTTTATTGGTCTATTTAGGTTTTCTGCTTTATCCAAAGCAATCTATAGATTCAATGCAATTCCTATTAAAATACCCATGGCATATTTCACAGAACTAGAAAAAGATATTTCAAAGATTTCATATGAAATAAAAAAGATCCCAAATAGCTGCAGCAATCTTGAAAAAGAAGAACTAAGTTGGAGGTATCACAATACTGAATACCAAACTACAAAGCCATGGTAATCAAAACAGCCTCATACTGGTATAAGAACAGGAACACAACAGTGATCTTCAAAGTCAACCCACACCTTTATGGTCAATTAATATCTAATAAAGGAGACAAGAGCATTTAATGGAGTAAAGACAGTTTCCAATAAGTTGGGAAAATTGGCTGGGTACATGCAAAAAAAGGAAACTAGACCACCAGCTTACACCATTCACAAGAATAAACTAAAAATGGATAAAATACTCAAATTTAAGTCATGAAACCATAAAAATCCTAGAAGAAAACATAAGCAATAAAATCTCAGACAACTCTCACTGCAATATTTTTTGCAGATATCTCCAAGGGCAAGGAAAACTTGGCAAAATATTAAAATAGGTCTACATCAACCTAAAAAGCTTCTGCACAGCTAAAGAAACCACCAACAACATGAAAAGAGAACATATGCATGGGAGAATATATTTGCCAATGATGCATCTGATAAAGTTTTAATTTCTAAAATATTTAAAGAAGTTATACAACTCAACACCAGGAAGACAAGCAATCCAATTAAAACTGGACAAAGGATCTGTATAAATACTTCTCCAAAGAGGAGCTAAAAATGGCCAATAGACATATGAAAAAATGCTCAAAGCCCCTAATTAAAAGAGAGATGCAAATAAAAACTACAATGAGGTATCACCCCATACCTGCCAGAAAGGCTATCATCAATAAATCAACAAACAGCAAGTGCTGGCAAGGATGTGGAGAAAAGGTAACCCAAGGTGGGAATGGAGACTGGTGCAACCACTGTGGAAAACAGTGTGGAGTTTCCTCAAAAAAAAAAAAAAAAAAGAAAGAAAAAGAAAAAAGAAATATGGAACTTCCATTTGACCTAGTGATCCCACTTCTGGGAGTATATCCTAAGAATCTAGAAACACCAATCAGAAAGGATATATGCACCCCTATGTTCATAGCAACTTATTCACAATAACTAAGATCTGGAAACAGCCCAAGTGCCCATAGGTAGATGAATAGATTAAAAAAAAAGCTGTGGTACATTTATACAATGGGATACTATGCACCAGTGAAAAAGAAGGATCTCTTACCCTTTGCAACAGTATCAATGGACCTGGAGATTATTATCCTAAGTGAAGTAAGCCAGTCAGAGAAAGATAAGTACCACATGATCTCACTCATATATGGAATCTAACAAACAAAATAAAGAGATGAACAAAAGGGATCCAGAAACATGAATACATGAAACAGACTGGCCAGTGCCCAAGGGGGGAGGGGTGGGGGAGAATGGATAAAGAATGTGAAGTGATTAGCTAAAGAACATATATGCATACCCCATGATCATGGACAATAATTTTGTGAAGGCCAAAAAATGGGAAGGCAGGGGGAGAGTGGAGGTGGGCAAAGCCTGGGGAAGGAGATGGAACTCCTAAAATAATGTCATCATTAAAAAAGTAATAAAGAAATACAAAGTTAAAAAAAAGAATCATTACAAAGTTATTTTGTAGCCTTTAAAATAATGTTTTATACTGAACTAGAGATACAGTGCACAAAATTCGTGCACAGGATGGGGGGTCCCCTCAGCTTAGCCTGCAACCTCTCCAATCCGGGACTCCTTGGGGGATGTCCGACTGCCGGCAGTCAGACAACCCTCTCACAATCTGGGACCGCTGGCTCCTAACTGCTGGCTACTGCCTGCCTGCCTGATCGCCCCTACTGGCCTCCTGCCAGCCTGATCACCCCTAACTGACTCTGCCTGCTGGCCTGGTTGCCCCCAACTGCCCCCCCACTTGCCTGGTCACCCCTAACTGTCCCCCCCCGCCAGCATGGTCACCCTTTACTGCCCACCCTGCTGGCCTGGAAGCTCCCAACAGTCCCCCTCTGCTGGCCTGGTCACCACTAATTGCCCCCCCCCCCCCGCC
>NW_005369334.1:245211-257832 GCF_000412655.1 Myotis brandtii | reverse complement strand
GGCCTGGTCATCCCTCTGTCCCCCTCTGCTGGCCTGGTCTCCCCCAACTGCCTCCACTGCTGGCCTGGTCGCCCCCAACTGCTCCCCCTGCCAGCTTGGTCACCCCTCATGGCCCCCCTGCCAGCCTGGTTGCCCCTCACTGCCCCCCCCTGCCAGCCTGGTCGCTCCACATAGTCTGGTGCTCAGTCATTTGGTTTTCCCTCACTAACCCCCTGCTAGCCTGGTTGCCCCACTCAGCCTGTTCGGTCGTCTGCTCAGTCATTTGTTCGGTTACGACCCCTGGCTCTTTGTATATAAAGATTATTGCTTAGATTTTCATTGTGGTTCTTGAGAATAAGTTATGACAGACAGGAAAATAGTAGACAAGATTCTGATCTTTCAAAAATGTAGATTAGTACCTTGTCATGTCAGACAAAAAAAAAAGGAAAAAAAAAAACTCAGACAAAGACAACATTATGGTGATTACTAGAAAGTAAGGAGATGGAGACAAAAGAGGGTAGGGGGGATAAATGATGATGGAACGGGACTTGACTGGGGGTGGTGAACACACAATACAATAGACAGATAATGTATTATAGAATTATACAACTGAATCCTATATAATTGTATTAACCAAGGTCACCTCAATAAATTCAATAAAAAATTAAAAATACATAAATAATAAATTAAATTATAAATAAGTTTTTAATTATGTAGGTTTACAAGTTTTGTAGTTTTCTAAATAAATCATATAAATTTGTGTGCATTTGACTAAAATTTCAGATTGTAGTTTATATATTTCATTTTGAATCATTTGGTTTGAAAGTTTGATTGTTTTATTGAATAAGTTATGTCAACATAAAATATTAAAATATATTTCTGTGTTGATGTATATATTCTATACTATAATATCATATTTATTAATTATATATGATATATATATACACACACACAATTAGGATAAGAATCAAAACATCTTATGTTTTAAGAAACATTAACATATGGGTTCATAAACAAATGGGTTATATTTTTTGTTCAGATATTAGCCTACTACAATTAGTTATAAAAATGATTTAACTACTTTGAAAGTGCATAGTTACTATATTCATCTATAATAATACAAGGGTAATATGCTAATTAGACCAGATGTCCTTCTGAGCATCATTCTGGATGTCCTTCTGGATGAAGCCAGGGCCAGAGGGAAGCTGCCAGGGTCCCAGGTGCTGGAGGGAAGCTGGTGCAGGCAGCCAGGTGAAGGAAGGCCTACCCTTGCACAAATTTTCATGCATTGGGCCTCTAGTTATATTTATAATGCTCAATAGACTAATTCAAAATATTTATCATAGTTCTATAATATTTTTCAAGTAGTCCATATTTCGGCCCAAGAAATATGTGTTGACATATATAAACTAAAACTTCAAAAGAATCCCTTTGAGAATACAGTCCAATATAATGTTTTGTCAAAGAAATATTGCCTACACCTCTTACCATGCCCAAACTTAGTCTTGATTACACCTTGTACCAACCATATAAATAACAAGAATTAAGCCCATTAGTAGACTGCAAAATTTGTGGTTTTCTATGGTGTTAGCTTGGAGCAATATATGTGGTATGGTTCTCAAATCAGTATTACCAATTTATACATCAATTGCAAAATTGGTAATCCACAATTAAATACTTTCATCAAATTATAAATGAAAGGGGTGTTTATATATATAACATTAGAAATAACATTTTAAAAACTACTTTTAGTAGATAAACACTTTCAATGATTTTACTTTGAATTAGGTTAATTTTATGTATAGATATGTTGGGGCAAATATAAATTAGCATATTATCAAAGCAAAAATTGCACTGGACAAAGTTAAACGGCCAAGGATGACTTTATTCATGACTATTGTAGTTGAGAAGAAAGACTAGGACTGATTTTGATCTGAACTCCACTGATAAAAAGGGCAGGGGAGTTTTTAATGTTAGAGTGTGTTACTGCAACAAGTACTGGAGGAAAGTATTGGAAGGGACTTGAATAGGACGTGTCTAGCACACTGAATTATTACTGAGTTTGCAAATGTTCTTTTCTCTGTGATTAGACTCCTAGCAACAAGTACTGGAGGAAAGTATTGGAAGGGACTTGATGAATAGGATGTGTCTAGCACACTGAATTATTACTGAGTTTGCAAATTTTTTTTTTCTCTGTGATTAGACTCCTGTTTGCTAATTGGCACCCATTTAAGTTAGGTTCTTATTCTTCTACAGAGACTGAGGATAGGGGCACTGTCTTCCTTCATGGTCTTCCTCCATTTCAAAGGGATAGCTCTCAGGTCCTAGGAAAGGCACTCCTGGCTTATAAAAGTGGCAAGAGACTTCTGGAAGGATTTACATTGTAAAGGAACAGAAAAAAAGAATTTTTAATTACACATTTTCTAAAGTAAATGCTCAAAGAAAAGTAATGTTAGAGGCATATAGTCAGAAAAATTTCAGTCTAAAGTTTAGTCAAGCTAAGGAGACCTTTAAGTCCATCTTGGTTGATAGCTAAAGAAATCCAAGAATAAATTTTGAATTCTATAAACCTTTTATTTTATATCATAGACTCAGTTGGATTCCAAAATTTAATGAGCAAAGAGTTATTATCCTAGCATAGAATCTTAGTTAATATAAAATTTTATTAGACTTAACAATAATGTACAGCATAATGAACATATTTTCGGATTCAATGAGTATGCTTATTGAGTAGCTAGCATGGGATTAGTGATGCTAGTTCTCAATTGCTCCAAATGGGTGCCCAAAATAGCTAAAACATGATGTTAAGATTTGGTTGATATACTTGCCTAATTCCAGGTAAGTCTCACTAAATACTATGAAATTTGGCATGCCCTTGTCATTTAAGAAATGAGAAAATTAAAGTTCTGAGTTTTACTTTCATGATCATGTAGCCTATAATAGAGTTAAGATGAAAGACAAAACCTGTTTAATCCTGAAATCTGTGGGTTTTTTTTACTATATAAGACTGTTTGCAATGAATGGTTTCTTCATGAAGAGTGAAGATTCATTCACGTCATTACTTTAAGATCAAAATCAACTATGTGAAGTAAAATGTTGACATTGTTGTGAAGAAAAGGTCGTTTTGATATTTTTGTATCCCTTCATCGGGTAGGTTAAGAAATAGTAACTTACCCAGAACTGTTCTGAAACCAAGGCCCTGACACACAGTTTACTATGCTTAGATTCCTAACTTACCTTTTGTATCACAGGCTAGTACTACACCACAATCATTGCAATTGCTTTCCCTTTGTTTCCATAATGTTTCCCCAAAACCACTGTAATTGTATCAAATACATAGAAAGGGAATTGAACAAGATTATTTGCTTAATTTAAACCCTGATATGGAGGAATCCATCTCAAGTGGGCCTAGCAGTTGTGCAACTTATAATTTCATAAAGTAACTGTGACTAGGGTTCCAACTCACCAATCACAGCATACGTTGCTACAAATATTAGATTCCTGAACATATAAACGTTACATTTTCTTATCATCAGAAAATGCTATCATATATGAGATTCTTCTAACTATAATGCGATGACACAAAATTCAGGTTTTATCTCTGCAAAAGACATGATCTTGGCTATAGCAACCATGTAAAATTCTCTGCTATTTATTCATTCAACAAATAATTTTTTATTACCTTAGGTATCATTGTCACCAATGATGCCAATAAATTGTCACCTATAATATTTTTGGCTAGAGCTTCTAGAATGAATTTCAAATGTTACTAGATATACCGGCTAAAGTTTGTCTTTTAAAAATTTTTTCATATGCAGTCCCATAAAAATACAATAACAAATCTCTACAAAACAATTCTAGATGCATACTTCAGTAGGTTTAAGAATTTAAGTTATCTGTGCAATGAAATAAGTATAGGCATGAAGTAATTTAGGGACATATACAGTACACATTAGTAATGGAAACTAATGTATTCCATATTATAGTCATTATACAGGAACTACACTATGACTCCCTTAACAACTTTGAAGTAAAATTAATGTAGGCTCAGAATTAAGCTTTGATCAGAGTATAGACAAGAGAATAAATCTGTAGTCATTTTAATGTGGTTACTTGATTTCCAAACTCCACTGGTATCCACTATCTGAAGAGAGAAGATGGAAAGTCAGGTTGTTGCCAGAGCCAACAGTTTTCTAGCAAACTATTTTTGTTAATAGGAAGCAATTTTTAAGTCCTGGAGAAAATAGTAAGTTGCTGAATATTATTTTTAAATTTACCATGAAATAAACAAAATAGTAGTAAAAAATTATTAGGAGTTTTAAAAAGTTGTCCAAATGATTTGCTTTACAAAGAAATTTTCAGAATTTCAGGAATGAAGAAATGTAAAAATGATAAAAATTTCTTAATCAAATCCAGTATCAAGATTTATATGTCTGTTTGGCAATGATTTCTTAAATATAAAGAACCTTTGTTTGTCATTGTTTTAATTGATATAATTGTTATACCTACTCAAATGTTCTCCAGTGATAAAAGCTGTGAATGATCTAATCTCCAAAGCCAACAGCAACCAAAAGAAGTGGAGACTTTGTGTCCACAATATTCTAATCTGAATATTGATTTATAACCTGGTGGAAGCAGCTTTTAAAATTTACTTTTCCCTTCCTAATATTCCCTTCCTAATCTTTTTCTCATTATTATTGTAAATAAGTAAAACCTAACCAATAATGGAGATATGACAGAAAATTCAAATGAGATCTGTCGTGATCTGTGCCCACTCTGCTCTTCACATTTGAAAAGCCCTCAGCAAAGTGTTCTCTCTAAGACTGGTTTTCTAAGACCAAAGGGTCACCATTTATAGTTTCTGCAAGTAATATTTGCTTAAATGGCAACTTTTAAAGCTTTAAAAACCGAAGCCTTATAAATATCCTAAATGAGCTGCTTCTAAACTTCAAATTTATGTAAATTTGAAATGATAAAATAAGCATTAAATAGCTTTTGATCATGACAAAGCATTTGCCTATAATTCATAATTAAAAGTACTTTCATCTTCTTGATTTATCTTTCCCTGCATATCCTATTTTCTATATTTAATTAGAATGTTTTTATTAAGAATAACACAAGTTACAAATTTTGAGTTTATTAATTGTTTATCTTTGTAGGGGAAAAAAATCACTCAACCCCCCAAAATAAAATAAATAATTGCATTTCAAAAAATAAATATAGAAAGAAAGAGTTAGATGATGCTATATTTATATAGATTGTTGAACTGAAAGTAAATTCTTATTCTCTAAAGTATTAAAGCAATTATGAAATTTCTCAGCTCAAAATGCCTTTTCTACAATTTTATTTAAATAACTAGAGACCCGGTGCACGAATTCATGCACAAGTGGGGTCCCTCTGGGTGGCCTGCAGGGATCAAGCCGAAACCCGCAGTCCAACGCTGCCTGCAGCTCCTACCTGTTGCTCCTGCTCATCCCAGCCCCACTGTGCCTGCTGCGGGCTCACTCCCAATCAGTCCCCGGAAGAAGCTCGCGCTGCCACAGCAGCACTCACCAGCCATGAGCCCTGTGTCTGGCACCACTCCAAGGGGAGTGGCTTGCGTGATCAGGCTGAAACTGGCTCTCTGACATTTCCCAAGGTGTCCCAGATTGCGAGAGGGCACAGGCTAGCCTGAGGGACCCCACTGGTGCATTATCGGTCCAGGGAGGGACCACAGGAGGGCTCCAGGGCATGTCTCTCCCATCTCACTCAGTCACGATCGGCCAGACCCCAGCAGCAAACTAACCTACTAGTCCAGTGATGGCGAACCTATGACACGCCTGTCAGAGGTGACACGCAAACTCATTTTTTTGGTTGAAAAATTTCTATATGTGACATGGCACCAGAGTTAAGTTAGGGTTTTTTAAGATGCTGACACACCGAGCTCAAAAGATTCGCCATCACTGTACTAGTCGGAGCATCTGCCCCCTGGTGGTCAGTGCACATCATAGCGCCTGGTCGACCAGTTGACTGTCTGCCCCTTGGTGGTCAATGCACCTCTTAGCAAGCGGTTGACCAGTTTTGGCATATCATTAGCATATTACACTTTGATTGGTTGTTCTGCCATTCGGTCTATTTGCATATTACCCTTTTATTATATAGGACTAGGGGCACGGTGCATGAAATTCCTGCACTGGGTGGGGGGGGGAGTGTCCCTCAGGCGAGCCTGCCCCCTCTCACATACTGGGAGCCCTCAGGCGTTGACCCCCATCACCCTCCAATCGCAGGATCAGCCCCTTGCCCAGGCCTGACGCCTCTGGCAGAGGCGTCAGGCCTGGGCAGGGGACCCTCATTTCCCCCCGATCACTGGTTCTGCCCCCCACCCAGGCCTGATGCCTCTGGCCCAGGCGTCAGGCCTGGGCAGGGGACCCCCAGACCCCTCCAATTGCTGGCTCCACCCCCCACCCAGGCCTGATGCTTCGGCCAGAGGCATCGACCCCCATCACCCTGTGATCGCCGGATTGGCCCCTTGCCCAGGCCTGACGCCTCTGCCAGAGATGTCAGACCTGGGCAGGGGACCCCCATCTCCCCCCAGTCAACGGCTTCTGGGGCTTCTGGGGCTGGCCTTAGGCCCAGGATGGATCCAATCATGGTGGCAGGCAGGCAGCTTCTGGGGTCACACACGGGGGCCTGGATGGCTGCTCTCGCTGGCGTCTGTGCTGTCCTGCCCTGCCTGCAGTATGCAAATTAGCCGCCATCTTTGTTGGAGGTTAATTTGCATATCACGCTGATTAGCCAATGTGAGGCTAGCGAAGGTATGGTCAATTACCATGTTTGTCTATTATTTGATAGGATTATCTTTACATCTTGGACTTATATCTTTTTCAGGGTTGATACACAATCCAGAGGGAAATTTTTTAATGGCTCTAGATTAGAAGTAAATCCAGTCTAATAAATATATGTAACTTTGTATGTTTGTTAAAGTATATGTTTATGAGATTAGTGCAGGTATGGTGCCTGTCTCATACATGGAAGGGCCCAAAATACACTGGAGGATGAAGTTAATGAAAAAAGAGAAATCAGTTCTCTGCTAATTGTCTTTATGGTATAGGTAAGTAATTTAAACTTACTGAGATTCTATTTTTCCATGGGGGTGTCGTAAAGAATAAATAATGGCATTTTACATTGGTAGTAGCACAGGCTTTGGGGATTAGTCAGATCTCAGGGGAAAACCTGGTTTTAATGGCTACTAATTATATAGAAACTTGTGAAGGTTATATGGATTTTGAACATGAGTAAAATAATGATAATAATCCCTATGTCATATGGTTATTAAAATTACTAAAAAAGGTAATGTATGTTAAACACCAAAAACATTTCTTTATAGTTTTAAATAGTATCTATAATTATATTTGCTTCTTATTTATGTTATTTTTATCCTTCCATATTTTTTATTTTTTTTACACTTACTATAGTGTATAGATTGTGTTTCAAGTACTTATTCTGCCAATTTCTGGTTGTGTGTCAACTCTATCTCTGAACTTCATTTTTCTATTTATGGAATTGGGATTATAATGTTCAAATTAGTAGATGATACAATTATATATATACAGCAGCTGCATAGTGTGATGCATTTATGCCTAAAGAATGACCTTCTCTTGAGTAAAATCAGAATTCACTTGCCTGAACTTTACATGAAATATTATAGTTGAAGGTTGATCATTCTCTTTTTAAAGATTAACTTCCATTTTGCCTAATTGGTAGTTAATTTATGTGTCAACTTGACTGGGCCACAGGGTGCCCTGGCTTTTTTTCGAACATTATTCTGGGTGTGTCTATGAGGGAGTTTCTGGATGAGATAAACATTTTGAAACATGGGATTCAAGGTGCAGACTTCTTCTCATTGGTCCTTGTCTGACAAAGTTGAAAAATAAATTTGTGGACTAACCCCCAGCTCCCCACGATTGCAGGCTCCACCCCTGCCCAGGCCTAACGTCTTTGGCCAAGGCTTTAGGCCTGGGCAAGGGATCCCTAGCTCCCCGGACTGCCAGCTCCGTTCCTGCCCAGCTCCCATTGCTGGCTCCACCCCTGCTTCCTGCTATCACTGGCTGGGGCGGCAAAGGCTCCCGGTTCTGTGATCACAGCTGGGGGGCAGGGCAAATGCGGCCCCCAGGGCCGCCTTTGCTATGCCCCCGGCTCTTAGCTCCCCCCGATCACCGTCAGTGGCAGGGGGCTTCTTCCGTCCTTTCCCTTTCGCCTCCCAGCATTGTGCCAATGAGTCTCTCATCATTGATGTTTCTATCTCTCCCTCTTCCTTCCTTTCTGAAATCAATAAAAATATATCTTGTTAAAAATCAATGGAAAGATATCCTCAGTTGAGGATTAATAAATAACACTTCAAATTTTTATTTTTTGTGAAGATTTTCTTGTTTATCAAAGGTGATTTTCTCCAAACTTATCCAATACAGAAATTTAAACCAAATGCTCCTTCCTTATAATTACCATTTATAAAGATTCCACATACTTCAAACAATTAAGTCCCTTTTATCACTTTAAAATCCATCAAATACTTTACAGTATATTACACACTACACATTGGAGTATGTGATAGAAAGTCGCAATAAATTAGACATGGACAGACATCCAAATAATTCATAGTACAGTATTGTAGATAAATGTGTGAATAAATTATATTATTTCCATACAGTATAATAAATTATATGATAAAAAATAGCATGCAGGAGGCAGTTGATCAATGAGTCTCTCATCATTGATGTTTCTATCTCTCCCTCTTCCTTCCTTTCTGAAATCAATAAAAATATATCTTGTTAAAAATCAATGGAAAGATATCCTCAGTTGAGGATTAATAAATAACACTTCAAATTTTTATTTTTTGTGAAGATTTTCTTGTTTATCAAAAGTGATTTTCTCCAAACTTACCCAATACAGAAATTTAAACCAAATGCTCCTTCCTTATAATTACCATTTATAAAAATTCCACATACTTCAAACAATTAAGTCCCTTTTATCACTTTAAAATTCATCAAATACTTCACAGTATATTTCACACTACACATTGGAGTATGTGATAGAAAGTCACAATAAATGAGACATGGACAGACATCCAAAGAATTCATAGTACAGTATTGTAAATAAATGTGTGAATAAATTATATTATTTCCATACGGTATAATAAATTATATGATAAAAAATATTATAGTCTTGTATGGCAGAATAAGTGATTGACTTTCTCAGGGAAGGGACAGAGATATTGTTACAAAAAGGCAAGGACATTTCTAGATTTTGAAAGGGCTTACTAATATAAGAGGAAGAAAATTATGAAAAGAGGCAATGGCATGGCCTGGGCCGGCCACCAAAGGAGGGGCCTGTGGGCGGCAGCCACAGAGCAGACCGGAATGAGCAGGAAGCTTGGGTTGCCCCCAGCGATGGAGGAGGCTTGGCTTCCTCTGTCACAAGGGGTGACCCAAGTTTCCCGCCCTCCCTGGCTAGCCGCTGAAGGAGGGGCCTGTGGGCAGCGGCCATGGAGCCGGCCTCAGAGTGTGGGAAGCTTGGGTTGCCCAGGCCAGCCGCCGAGGGAGGGGCCTGCACATGGCCCTCAGTTCTTCACCTATTAAAGATTTTAAGCTTGAAATAAACATGGTAGAATTAATCTACACTAATAAAAGACAAATATGTAAATTGACCATACCTCTGCGACACCACCACAGCCAATCAGGAGGGAATATGCAAATTAGTGAGACAAAGATGGCAGCAGCCACAGAGCCAGCCAGAGCGTGCAGGAGGCTTGGGTCACCCCTGGTGACAGAGGAAGCCAAGGTTCCTGCCTGCCTGGGCCGGCCACCAAAGGAGGGGCCTGTGGGCGGCGGCCACAGAGCAGACCGGAACAAGCGGGAGGCTTGGGTCGCCCCCAGCGATGGAGGAGGCTTGGCTTCCTCCATCACAAGGGGTGACCCAAGCTTCCAGCCCTCCCTGGCCAGCTGCTGAAGGAGGCTGTGGGCAGCAGTGGCCATGGAGCCGGCCTCAGAGCGTGGGAAGCTTGGGTTGCCCAGGCCAGCCGCCGAGGGAGGGGCCTGCACATGGCCCTCAGTTCTTCACCCAGGCTGGCCACACCACTATCGGTGTGAGGGTCCCTGCTGGAGGGCATGGCCAGCCTGAAAACAGACATCAGCCCCTCACACAGGCTGGCCAGGAACCCCAGCAGGGACCCCCACCCTGAAGGGGGTGTGATTGGCCTGCAAACAGCCATCAGCCCCTCACCCAGGCTGGCCACCCCCCACAGCAAGGGCCCTCACCCCATGGGGGCATAGCTAGCCTGCAAACTGCCCCAGCCTCTCTCCTAGGCAAGCACCATCCCCAGTGGGGACACCCACTCCAATGGGAGAGTGGCCAGCCTGAAAACCATCACAGGCCCCTCGCCCAGGCTGCAGTGCCCCCCAAGGGAACCCCCACCCTGATCTAGGACCCCCTTCAGGGCAAACCAGCCAGCCCCCACCCGTGTACCAGGCCTCTATCTATCTTTATAAAAGGGTAATATGCTAATTAGACTGGGAGACCTTCCAGGAGACCTTCTGGACAAAGCCATGGTGGCAGGGCCAAGGTAGAGGCAGTTAGGAGCCAAAAGGGATGGCAGTTGTGGGTGATCAGGCCGGTGAGGGGAGCCATTGGGGATGATCAGGCTGGCGGGGGGAGCAGTGGGGCTGAGCAGGCCGGCAGCGGGGGCCAGTGGGGGTGAGCAGGCCATCAGTGGGGATCAGTTGGGGGCAATCAGGCCAGCAGGGTGGGCAGTTGGGGGTGAGCAGGCTGGCAGGCAGAGTGGTTAGGAGCAATCAGGCAGGCAGGCAGGTGAGCAGTTAGAAGCCATCAGTCCCAGATTGCGAGAGGGATGTCCGACTGCTGGTTTAGACCCAATCCCATAGGGTAGTCGGACACCCCCCAAGGGGTCCCAGATTGGAGAGGGTGCAGGCCGGGCTGAGGGACACCCCTCTCCCCCAATGCATGAATTTTGTGCACCGGGCCACTAGTACTTTAATAAAATAACATTAATAAAGTTATGGAGAAAAGATTATTGAAGGGAAAATAAAGCTGGTGAGACAGAGATTTGTAAGTGCACACCAAACTTGGTTCATCTTTCTTTCCCAAGCAGGTGGAAGGAATCTTAACCTGCCTTGTGTTTACTTTGGGTCCATGTGACTAGTTCTGGCTAAATGGATCTGAAGGATGTTATGATCACGTGTGATTTCATCATACTCTCCTCTGGTGAAGAACACTCTAAAGTCACATCTTTCGGGTAGAAGGAGTACATGAAAGGCCCTAAATTGGATTTTAAAGACACATATATGCTACATTAAGGCCAATATAATTGGATTATAGAGAAGAAAGGGGAGATGAGTAGAAAATGAGGTCAGAGGTTAAGCCAAGAGCCCTATCACATGGGATCTTCTGGGACAGAGTAAGGACTCTGTGTGATAGGTAAAGAATGAGTGCCATTGCTAGAAATAACAAGAGCTTTAACTGTTATATTAGCTAAATATTTGAATCAGGGTTTTCCTTGATTTTGTTACCCCTTCCAAAAAGTGTTTATTTCCTATGTTTGGGAGTTTTTCTCCATTTCACCATTGAATCATTTTTCAAAATTGTATATATCTCCCATATGCAGAATTCTAAAATTATTTATCTGAAGTTAACCAAAGTTTTATAGTTGTAAAATTCTGTAGACTTATCTTTCTCTACATGCAAAGCCCTAAACTGGATTTTAAAGACACATATATGCTACATTAAGGCCAATATAATTGGATTATAGAGAAGAAAGGGGAGATGAATAGAAAATGAGGTCAGAGGTTAAGCCAAGAGCCCTATTACATGGGATCTTCTGGGACGTAGTAAGGACTCTGTATGATAGGTAAAGAATGAGTGTCATTGCTAGAAATAACAAGAGCTTTACCTGTTATATTAGCTAAATATAATCAGGGTTTTCCTTGATTTTGTTACCCCTTCCAAAAAGTGTTTATTTCCCATGTTTGGAAGTTTTTCTTCATTTCACCATTGAATCACTTTTCAAAATTGTTTATATCTCCGTATGCAGAATTCTAAAATTATTTATCTGAAGTTAACCAAAGTTTTATAGTTGTAAAATTCTGTAGACTTCTCTTTCTCTTCAACTTCTCATTATTGGAAAGTTATGATCTGCTCCTTCTCACTATTTTTTTTCTCTAGACTATTGTGAAAATTACCTATTATAATTTTTCCATGTCCAGGATTATAATCTGACTAGAGGCCCAGTGCACAAAAATTTGTGCACTCAGGGGGAAGGGAGGGTCCCTCAGCCCCGCCTGTGCCCTCTCCCAGTCTGGGACCCCTCGGGAGATAACGCCCTGCTGGCTTAGACCTGCTCCCGGGTGGCAGAGGGCAGGCCCAATCCCTAGGTGCAGCCCCTGGTCAGGCTCAGAGCAGGGCTGTTTGGAGAGTTGGGGCGCCGCCCCCTGTCATGCACAGAGCAGGGCGGATCGGGAGGTTGCGATGCCACCCCCAGTCACACTCAGGGTAGGGCCGATTGGGGGGTTGGGGCACCGCCCCCTGTCACACTCAAGGCAGGGTCGATGGGGAGGTTGCAGCGCCACCCCCTGTCACGCACAGAGCAGGGCC
>NW_005369334.1:234508-244796 GCF_000412655.1 Myotis brandtii | reverse complement strand
GGGGAAGGAGACATATGTAATACTCTTTGTAATACTTTAAGCAATAAAACAAAATTTTAAAAAAGAGTTTAGTTTAATCTTATCAATGGGATATTTTGTTGAGTGAAAAAGTAAGCATTACTAGTTAATAAATAGTTGATTTCAAAATATTATAACCCATAAAACCTAATAATTACAGCTATAAAACCTCAAAAGTTATTTTAGATAATGTGTTCCTTTCTTCTTGATGCTGCATCTAATTGCCACAAATGCAGTGGCTTAAAACAACAAAAAAATATTATTTTACATTTTTGAAGGTCAGATGTCCAAAATGGGTCTTAGTGGGGTAACATCAAGGTGATTGCAGGGCTATGTTACTCTCTGGTAGCTATAGTGTAGAAACAGTCTCCTTGCTTTTTTTGTTTCTAGAACTCACCTGTATTGCTTGGCTCAGGATCCTGTTTTTCTACCTTTTAAACCAGCATCTTAAAGTCAGATACTTCTCACAATGCCATTTCTCTTATTCTCTGTCTTCTTCTTTCACTTATTTATCAAGACTCTTGACCCATCTAGATTATTTAAGATAATCTCTGCATCCCAAGGTCTTTTTTTTTTTAATCAAAATGAATAATTGGTTTTTAATTCAGTTCTACCAGCTGCTGCAACGTGATAGCTTCAGCCACCTGCCTGAATATAATTACTACAAGTTTTTCAAGGTCTTTTTATTAGCAACCTTAGTTTCCCTTTGTCATGTAACCTAATATAGTCACAAAGTTTAGGGGTTAGACTATAGGCATCTAGGCAGTCATTATTCTGCTTAGCACAGATGCAAATACTATTTTAAATATCAGGACACCTTTAGAAATGAAACCCTTCTTAAAACTTTATTAAGATTTTATAGCACAGAAAATGACTCCAGTTTTCAAAAGCTATTATACTTATACATTTAACACGAGGGAAACTAGTCAGAGTTCAAACACACGTTTGAGTGCTCTTTCAGGAACGCAAATCATTTAATAGAAGAACTTTGAACATTTTTTAGCACATTTTATTATTATTTGTATTTCACAATTATTGTTTAGTATTTTAATTTTTTTAAATATGTTTTTATTGATTTTAGAGAGAGGGAAAGGGAGAGGGATAGAGATATAGAAACATTGATGAGAGAAACAATTGATTTCTACCTCTCCCTTAATGTATTTTACTAGAGTCTCGGTGAACAAAATTCATGCACAGGGAGTGGGGGGGGGGCGGAGGGGGGTTATCCCTCAGCCCAGCCTGAACCCTCTCACAATCCGGGACTGCTGGCTCCTAACCACTCGCCTGTCTACCTGCCTGATCACTCCTAACCACTCACCTGCCTGATCACCCCTAACCACTCGCCTGCCTGCCTGATTGCCCCTAACTGCTCGCATGTCTGCCTGATTGCTCCTAACCACTCTGCCTGACTACCTGATCACCCCTAACTACCTCTGCCTCAGCCCCCACTGCTGTGGCTTCATCTGGAAGGACATCCAGAATGATGTCCGGAAGGTCATTCTGCTCTCCAGTCTAATTAGCATATTATGCTTTTATTATTATATATTTTATTGGTTTCTAATCAGGGCCAGATTTATTGAAGTGAGAATTGTGCAGAAAAGAAGGCCCTGAGCTTAGAAGGGTTTAATGTTCTGTTACCATTCTTTTAAATTTTTAAATAATTTTTTAAACAAAGGGTTTTGTGTGTTTATTTTGAGCTAGATCCACAACTACGGCACCAGTCCTGCTTCCAATACATCGCACTCTGTGTTTTCCTTGCCTCCTGCACACCCCCCACTGGGGATGTGCCCGCAACCAATGCACATGCCCCCGACCGGAATCGAACCCGGGACCCCCCAGTCTGCAGGCCGATGCTCCACCGACTGAGCCAAACCGGCCAGGGCTAAATTTTTAAATAATTTTTTAAACAAAGGGTTTTATGTGTTTATTTTGAGCTAGATCCACAACTATGGCACCAGTCCTGCTTCCAATACATCACACTGTTTTCCTCCTGTCTTTCTAATTGTTCCATCTATCTCCATCTGTGTTCTTCTTCTACTATTTTTCAACCTTTGTCTCCTGTATCTATAGTCATTTTTTCAATGGTCTCATCCATTTCTATGGTGCAAATATCATTTATTAACTGACAATTTCAAACTTCATATTTCTAGACCAGGCAAATTACCCTCCCAAACTCCAGATTTGAAAGCATAACTGTCCATTCAATCTTCCAAATTCAGCATGTCTGAGATTAATCTCATTATCTTTCATCTTCACTCTGCTCTATCCACTGCCTTTCTCATCTTGGTTGACAAAATATCTTTCCAGTTGTTCATTTACTTGTACCCTTTTACTTCTCACATCTGATTTGTCAGGGAATTATGCTGGGTTTACCTTCAAAGTATATCTACAATATTTTCATTTGGTCATCGCAGGCAAGGCAATCATGATCCAAGGTATCATGATCTTTTACTGGATTACTGCAATAGATTTCTTGATTTTCTAAATCTATTTTCAACACAATCTATTGTCAACACAATTTATTGTCAACACAGCAATCAACATCTCTATTATGTAAAATGGTTAAAATCATTCTTGTATTAAAAACTACACAATGGTTCCATATTTCTCCTACAGTAAAAGCCAAAGCCTGAACTACGGCTTAAAAGGTTCTACATGATTTAGTCTCGGAATACTTGCGGATTCTTTTTACCGACTCATTACTCATCCAACTCTACCACACTGGTCTCCTTGCTCTTTCTCAGACATACCAGTTATGTTCATATTTAGAATCATTGTTCTAGCTGTCTCCTCTACCACAAACATTTTCTTTTAGATATATGCTTGGTGAACTCTCTTGCCACATTTAAGCCAGTGTTCATCTATTTCAAGTTTCCATGAAGGTTGTCCTGACTGCCCTATTGAAGATTTTATCCTGCCTTCTTTGCATTCCCTTTCTATATTATATTGTCATATTTTCTATTTTGTCCCTCTGTCTTCCTCCCTCCCTCCCTTCCTGTATGTAACACAAGCATGTCAAACTCATGGCCCATCGACCCCTTGCTGCCCACAACGAATATTTTTATGGCCCAGTCAATATAACGGTATGTAAGAAACATTTTAATAAAAAATTTGTATTAATTTTTATGATATCCTGTTATACATAATTATTAATAACGAAGTACAATGTTTGCTAATGACTGATTACTATAATTATGTTGCATTCATTTCTCTTACACGTCTTATGTGCAGGTGCACCATTTCTTTCCACTAATACTAGCAGCGAATATTTTAGCAGCTGATTATCACATCATTAGTCTTGGACTGACTTGTTAGTGTGTGCAACAGGAAATATTTCACTTTCAGAGAACAAAAAAAATACGTTTATTTGTGTTACTCTTATTAAATTATGCAGTTATTTGGTGTCAGCAGCGAATATTTTTGCAGCTGATTGTCACATCATTAGTCTTGGACTGACTTGTTAGTGTGTGCAACAGGAAATATTTCGCTTTCAGAGAACAAGAAAAATATGTTTATTTGTGTTATTCTTATTAATTTATGCAGTTATTTTGGTGTCTGATAAGTTAATGTTCAAGAAAAAATATTAATTTTTATTAAAATGTTCTATTATTTTATGTTAACCATTACTTACTTATCTCAGCCCTTTGTATTCAGCTTGTCTCTATCAAAATAAACCTACATTTCTATGAAAATTGAAACTTCTGGTTTTTTGCAGCCCCCATAAACTTAAACCTTGTTTTTTTGGCCCGTATTAGCCTTTGAGTTTGACATGCTTGCTGTAACATTTGAAAAGATCACCTCTAAATATCAGCATGGATTTTCTAAATATAAGAATATCCTATATAATAAAAGCCTAATATGCAAATTGTCCCCTCGACCAGGAGTTCAACCGCTTGCTATGACATGTGCTGACCACCAGGGGGTGGCGCAGAACATGGCAAGCATCGGCGACATGGCACTGGCAGCAAATGGCAGTGGAGGCATTGCTGGCCCTGATGGGCCCTGACAAGAGCAGGAACATGGTGGGATGGTGGAGCAGTGAGCGGGCGGTGCCAGGCCAAGGCCAGTGCAAGCAGGGGCCCTATTGCCCTGATGATTGCCTGGCAGATGGCAACCAGGCACGGCTGCGGGGGCAGGGCTGCTGCCCAGCTCCCAGGCACTGAGGGAGCCAGGTAGGGGCCCAAAGACTCAGGTGGGGGTACATGGGGCCCTAGGGGCCCAGGTGCTGCCCAGGGCCCAGAGGTCAGCTGGAACCTGCCCTTCCATGCCAGACCCTTGCGCTTCGATCGCTGGCCAGGCCTAGGGACCACACCTGTGCATGAATTTTGTGTACCAGGCCTCTAATTATCCTATATAATCAGAATATTATTGCCATACTACAGAAAATTAACTTTCTAATGAAACCTAATAACCAATCCATTTAAAAATGTCCCTTGCTTTTTGTTTCCTTTCTTGTTTTTGTTGTTAAAAGTTTACATGTGTAGTGGATTGAAGAATAAGGAACCTCAGAATGTGACCTTGTTTGCAAATTGGGTAATGAAATTAGTTAAAATGAGTTTATACTGGATAAATATAGGCCCTAAATCAAGCAACCTGCATCTTTATAAGAAGATTAGTGTTATACACACAGAAGGAGATCATGTGATATAGAGCCAGAGATTGGAAAGATGTAGCAACAAGCCAATAAATGCCAAGGATACCTGGAACCTCCAGAAGCTGGAAGAAGCAATGAATGTTGTTTTTTTTGTTTTTGTTTTTTTGTTTTATTCCTGGAGCTTTCATAGGGAAAATGGCACTGCTTACATCTTGTTTCGGACTTCTATTCTCCAAAAGTGTGAGAATAAATTTTGTCACTCAAAGCCATCATTTCCAAAACTTTGTTATGGCAATCTTAGGAAATTAATGCATCCTTTATAAAGCAAATATTTTCAACATAAAGGAGGTTGTATGAAATTTCTTTGCAATACAGAAGTGATCACTTTTTTTAAAAAAATATCTTTATTGTTTAAAAATATTACAGATGTCCCTTTCTTTTCCCCATTACAGAAGATATCACTTTAAAGTTTTGGCTTTCCTTATATTCTTTTTTTTTAATGCAAAATAAATCAGAATAAATTATCTAGGGTCAGAAGGACAAAATTTACATGGGTTAATTGTATGCATTTTTAAATTTAGAACTAAACATACTTCTCTAAAAGTGTATTTATAGGTAGATAATTTTGTAAATGAAAATATATAATGACAGACATTATGCATGCTTTTCTAAAAAAATGTAAATTAGATTATTCTTGTGTATTAGTCATTAATAATAAGAGATAATATAATCTAATACTTTTATTTCATGGTTAGAAACAAATTAGTTTAGAACAGATATAATAGTCTTTTCTAAGAAAAGACTATTAGCAAAATGTTGACTAGATAGTATGTGTTGCAGTCACACTAATCTTAGCTTTTTAAATAAAAACTTAACCTTTACCTCTGCTGCATTGTACATCCTCTTCCACTAGAAACATAATTATTGGGGTTAACCTGTGGAAAATCAAGATTGTGTGAGTGAGGAATGGACCAAGCTGTTTTTCCTTTATTTTTTAAACTTATTTATTAATTGATTTTCTTTGTTTTAGAGAGAGGAAGGGAGAGAGAGAGAGAGTTATTTATACAATCACTTGTATGTGCCCTAACAGGGGGAGCGAGCCCACAACCCTAATGTATCTGGAGGATGCTCTGACCAACTGAGCCACTCGCCCAGGGTAGTATTAGCTGTCCTGAGGTGATGGGACAAATAAAGAAGAAGCCAAGTAAGGCAACAGCTGGCACAAAGTCAGGGCCAAATAGAGAGGTGACAGAGAAAATCAGCAGTTGGCATGGAATTTAGGTCAATTAACAAGGTAACAAGCAAAGCAGCAGTCTGAGCTTGGTGAGAGCCCTAGTGCCACTGCTATGATTATAAAAAAACAAAACAAAAAACAAACAAACAAACAAACAACAAC
The DNA here is from genome assembly GCF_000412655.1 of Myotis brandtii. Lineage (NCBI taxonomy): Eukaryota > Metazoa > Chordata > Mammalia > Chiroptera > Vespertilionidae > Myotis > Myotis brandtii. The sequence goes on along the minus strand of NW_005369334.1, from coordinate 238,788 downwards.
AAAAAAATAACAGAAGGAGACACAGTTACTGGCTTTCAAAATGGAGGAAGAAAGCCACCAAACAATAAATATAGATTGTCTCTAGAAAGTGGAAACAGCAATACTATTACTACTAATAATAATAGTAAAAACAATCACAATTCTCCCTTAGAGTCTCCAGAAAGGAAGTCCTGTTGATGCCTTGATTTTAGTCCAATGAAACTTATACTGGACTTCTAACTTCTAGAATATCCTATAATAAAAGCCTAATATGCTAAGTGTCCAGTCATCAGTCCAACCAATCAAAGCATAATATGCTAATGATATGCTAACCACTCATTATGACGTGCACTGACCACCAAGGGGCAGATAGTCGACCGATCAACCAGTCACTATGATGTGCACTGACCACCAGGGGGAAAATGCTCCGAACCATAGGTTAGCTTGCTGCTGGGGTGGGCTGATCAGGACTGAGTGAGACAGGCCGGACACACCCTGGAGCCCTCCCAAGGTGTCTCCCTAGCTGGCTAACCTCCCATGCCCCTCCCTGGCCCCGATTGTGCATCAGTGGGGTCCCTCAGCCTGGCCTGGGCCCTCTCACAATCTGGGATCCCTCGGGAGATGTTGGAGAGCTGGTTTGGGCCCAATCCTGCAGACCAGGACGAGGAACCCCAGTGGTGCACGAATTCGTGCACCAAGCCTCTAGTTAAGATAATAACTGTGTTGTATCAAGCCACTAAGTTTGAAGCAATTTGTTAAGGATACAATACAAAGCTAATAGAAAACCCAGGTATGTCACTATCAGAAAAGTTGCAAATATGGAAAGGGGAGAATCTAGAATAAACCCTGTGTGTTAGATTGAAATTAGAAGTAATGGGTTGAACTCACATGTATTTCTTCTCAAAAAATGTATACATACTTTTTTTGAAAATGAACTGTACATTAATAAACACTGACTTTATAATTATTAAAAGTGTCCCAAAAATGTATATACAATTTGAATATTTATAAAGGCAGTGTTTGTACTTCAACTACATCTTCAAACTTCTAGTAGCATTTTAGAATGAATTTCTTTTGTTCAAAGCTTAGTCTGGCTGAAAAGAAAGACATATCAATTGAGGTATCAGCTGTTAAAGTATGTATACATGTTTTTGGGACACCCTATATATTTAATGTGATATATATATATGTGTGTGTGTGTGTGTAGTTATGTGTGTGTATAGATACACTTTTGACATCAGTTCATTGATAGGGACTGAGAGTAGAAGCATTTCATTAGCAATGAGCAAATTTGGTGTCCTGGTCTCAGATTCTAAATATCATTTTTACTGCAATTAACCATAACTTCTATGAAAAATGACTGAACACGGGACCAGCAAAGGAAAGTACTAGATGAGACTGAAATATCTTGTGCCAGAAAGTAAGAGAATATCAAAAGAAGGATGGCGTTTTGTAATTAAAAAACAACACACAAACAAAACATGTTAACTTAAAGAGGCTTCTACTACACAAACCCAGGACAATCTAGGCATCAAAAAATAAGTAAGGTAACAAATTATAATACAATGGACAATTTTTTTTTCACAACGATGTAAAGAAAGAAAAAATGGGAAGAAGCACAGCTTTTATTTATAGTAGGAGCTAATATATGTGGAAGAATAATGAAATTAGAAAAATAAACCTTTGTAATATTTTGCAGTATTATTGTCCAGACAAAATTTTTATCAATGGATGCTAAAAACAGAATAGTTTAATGAGGGAAATTGTATTCTCATAGCCTCAAAGTGCCTCCCTACAATTTTGTAAGTAATTTCAGCAGGGAATATGGAGGCATTACAATGGAGGAAGGCAGAAGTTCTGCCAGATGATAATAGTTAAAACTGCCAGTGATAACACAGATGATATCATGTGCCATGCACTACAGAATGCACTGTGAACACAGGGTTACATTAGTAATATTTATGCTAAAAATGCAAAACCTGAATCCAATCATGAAGCAGCCTTAGCCAAATCCAAATTGAGGAACGTGCTAAAAAAATAACAGGCCTCTCATTTCAAAAAAAAAATGTAGAATTCAAAAAGACTGAGGAATAGGATTAGATTGATTGATTGATTGATTCGAGAGATATGGCAACCAGATGATACTCCCGACTCTGGGTGGACCCATTTGTGACAAAGAGAACTATATTTAGCATTATTGATTTTCTTATTTTAAAGAGTTATACTATAGAATGGAATGACCTTATTTTTAGGAACTAAGCCTTGTAATTTAGCTTTAATGAGAACTCATATCTGAATATATACAAATACATGTGAGCAAAAGAATGATTTAATATAAACAATATGTTAACAAGAATATATGACTGAAAATATTTTAGTTTCTTTTTACTCTATTTTTAATTTTTGAATCATTATAATTTTTTCAAGGCAAAAAGTAAAGGAAAATGACTTTATTTAACTGTCACCATGAATAATTTTACTCTGGGGTCTACTGTTGGTATAATAACTTTAATAACAAGGATGCCAATTTTATAAGATATTTTGTTTTTTTCTCAAATATATACCACTTTAGAAAGCATGCTTTTATTCTCCTGTGCTCATAAGTAATTTTACAAGCTATGATTTTATGTATTCATAATAAACAACTCAAAATATTCTATGTGACTAACTATATCTTTGAAAAATATGAGCATTTAAGTTTTGTGGTTTTGTTTTGTTTTAATTTGTATTTCATCTACATCTGTTTCTCTAAAGCTACCAACCATTGTCCCTAGACCAGTGGTTGGCAAACTGCAGCTCACGAGCCACATGCAGCTCTTTGGCCCCTTGAGTATGGCTCTTCCACAAAATACCGACTTCTGCTCATGGGCCACGAAGTTTCAATCGCACTGTACATGCGTGCCCGCACATGATATTTTGTGGAAGAGCCACACTCAAGGGGCCAAAGAGCTGCATGTGGCTCGCGAGCCACAGTTTGCCGACCACTGCCCTAGACCAACCCTTATGGTGTTATATAGACAAAATAAAATCTCAGATGAACACCAAAACTTATCATTAAAATAAAATTGATTCATTTAAAGAACAAATACAGTATTGGGAAAAGGTACTAGATAAGAGAAGAGTAGCATTAAATCAAGATTATAAATAATGATGACACATAACAATTAAGACACATATTACATCTTTTATTTTATGACTTATCTTTTCAAAAACAGATATGATTGACAACCACTTGAAATAAGTAGGCTGACAATTGTAAAAGGTTGCGAAATTTTTTTCCTCATTCATTCATGCAGGCGATCTTAAACATGCCCATGAAATTAGGAAACACATTATTTTTTTTGCAGAACATTTTCACATCTGCTCTTGAACATTAAAAATTCACAATGAAAGATAGAAAAATGGTATTTTTGATAGATCATAGATAGATAAGATATAAATAAAATTCTTGGCTAGTCAATATTTAATAGTTTTAAATTTTGACATTATTATCTAGTGGATAATGTAAACATGCTAACCCAAAATAAATATGCTAATTTATTGATGATAACCATTCTGACAGGTGTAAGATGGTACCGCATTGTCGTTTTGATTTGCATCTCTCCGATGATTAGTGACTTTGAGCATGTTTTCATATGTCTCTTGGCCTTCCTTATGTCCTCTTTCAAAAAGTATCTATTTAGATCCATTGCCCATTTTTGATTGGGTTGTTTTATCTTCCTTTTGTTAAGTTGTTTGAGTTCCCTGTAAATGTTGGAGATTAAACCCTTATCGGTGATAACATTGGCAAATATGTTCTCCCATGCAGTGGGTTTTCTTGTTGTTTTGTTGATGGTTTCTCTTGCTGTACAGAAGCTTTTTATTTTGATGCAGTCCCATTTGTTTATTTTCTCTTTAGTTTCCATTGGCCTAGGAGCTGTATCAGTGAAGATAATGCTTCGGCATATGTCTGAGATTTTGCTGCCTGTGGATGCCTCTAATATTTTTATGGTTTCCCGTCTTGTGTTTAAGTCCTTTATCCATTTTGAGTTTACTTTTGTGTTTGGTGTAAGATGGTGGTCTAGTTTAATTTTTTTTGCATGTATCTGTCCAAATTTCCCAACACCATTTATTGAAGAGACTGTCTTGTCTCCATTGTATGTTTTTGCTTCCTTTGTCAAATATTAATTGAGCATAGTGGTTTTGGGTCGATTTCTGGGTTCTCTATTCTATTCCATTGATCTGTATGTCTGCTCTTGTGCCAGTACCAGGCAGTTATGAGAACAGTGGCTTTGTAATACAGCTTGATATCTGGTATTGAG
>NW_005369334.1:232111-234381 GCF_000412655.1 Myotis brandtii | reverse complement strand
AAATTTTGTTTTATTGCTTAAAGTATTACAAAGAGTATTACATATGTCTCCTTCTTTTTTCTCCCCTTGACCTTCCCCCGGCCTCCCCTATCCCACAGTGTCTTGTGTCCATTGGTTATGCTTATATGCATGCATACAAGTCCTTCGGTTGATCTCTTACCCCTGCCCCAACCCTCCCCAGACTTCCCACTGTAGTTTGACAATCTGTTCAATGTTGCTCTGCCTCTGTATCTATTTTTGTTCATAAAAAAAAAAGAAGTAACTCTTACCATTTGCAACAGCATGGATGGACCTGGAGAGCATTATGCTAAGCCAAATAATCCATTCAGAGAAAGATAAGTATCACATGATCTCATTCATTTGTGGGATATAGTGAACAACATAAACTGATGAACAAAAACAGATGGAGAAGCATCAATCAGACTGTCAAACCTCAGAGGGAAGGTAGGGGAGATTGGGGTTTAGGGGGAGAGATTAACCAATGGACTTGTAAGCATGCATATAAACATAACCAATGGACACAGACACGAGGCGGTTGAGGGCATGAATGGGGGGTGGGGGGCAATGAGGGCATAAGGACACATATGTAATACCTTAATCAATAAAGAAAAATGCTATATTTACTATCTTCTTTACAGAGTTTCTCCTTAATAGTTTTTATTTATGAAAAATATACATATAACAATGATTTATGGGCAGGGCTGTAAGTTTACATTTATAAGACAATATTAAATCTTTTAATTGAACAACAATTTATTCAAGTTTATCTTAAGTTTATATATTTTCTTTTTTCTCCTAATTTTTTATACTTTAAGTTAATTTTTAAAAAAATATTTTATCTAGGCTTTTATCAGAAAAATGCACAAACCCTGTTTATTGCTGACTGGATTATTCCGAAGTGAACACCCATACCCATGTAATGACACCCGATTAAGAAATTGAACATTAACAATACCCCTAGGAAACTCCCTTGTGAACTCCCACTCATTATTCTCCCACCTCCTCACAATAACAGAAAAAAATAACAACTATTCTGACTTATAACATCATAATTCATTTGTTCTTGAACATTAATAAGTGGAGTTATACAGTATGTACTGTATTATGTCTGGCTTCTTTCACTCAACACCATGTTATGAGATTAAGTTTATATACTTTCTAAAGTTACATATTTTAAATATAATTTTTAAAAAATTTAAAAAGTCAATGTGATAAGCAAATAACATCTATTGAATTAAACCAAAGTCATTAAATTTATAGTTGAGTAGAAAGTAACTTTAGTATATAAAATGATCAAAAGATTTAGACTGTTATATTTATAGTATTTCAGTATGTATTTTTCTTCCCTTAATAGTGTGAGAATATTCTGCTCACCTTGAGAGTAAACTCTGTGTATACTAATTTAATGCAACAATTCTCTCTTACAGAATATTATTTTTTAGAAAACCAAGGCTTTATGAAAGAATATAAGATATTTTGTTACTTGGAATGAGTTAAAGATCTGCATTTTTCCCTTAAAAAGTTATTGAACTCTAATGAACAATTCTCATTACAGAAATATAACATAGCTGGTTGACTGGTCTCTAAATCATTAGTCTTTTATTTGTTTCTCATCTACTAGGAATTGATTTCAGAGAAAACTTGAGTATCTTTGAGAAAACAAAATATAAGCACATATAAAAAAATTAAAAACACCTTATTCTATCACGGGTATGATAAACCATCAAGGAACTACATCACAATCTTTCACTTCTTAACTTTTAGAATTGTTTCTACAAATAATGTATGTATAATCTCTAATATTTATAAGAAAATCCTTAAAATGGCATTTAGTCTAGAATTTAGTGTATGTTGTGAAATCATAGTCTTTATGTAGCTCAGGTTCATACACACAAATAATCATTTAATTTAGCAGCAGAATTTATGTACTAAGTGAAAAAAGTAAAAGAGCAGGTGACCTAAAAAATATCAAACAAATACAAGAAGATTATTTGTGAATTTTTTACTTGTTTTATTTTTATTATCATATTTTGGAGTTAGTACAAATGTTTACAAAGATATTTGTAAATCCCCCGAAGGGTCCTTAGTGCTGTTTCAGAGGCAGAAAAGGCTCCCACCATCTCCGCTGCGCTCGCCAGCCATGAGCCCATCTTCTGGCTAAGCAGCACTTCCCCTGTGGGTGCACACTGACCACCAGGGGGCAGCTCCTGAATTGAGCATCTGCCCCCTGGTGGTCAGTGTGCATCATAGTGACAGGTCACCACCGGTCA
>NW_005369334.1:231337-231905 GCF_000412655.1 Myotis brandtii | reverse complement strand
TATATACACACACACATATATATATATAAAATGAAAGCATAATATGCTAATTAGACCTGACAGCCGAATGACCTTCTGGACATCATTCCAGATGTCCTTCCAGACGAAGCTGTGGTGGCATGGGCCGAGGCAGAGGTGGTTAGGGGTGATCAGGCAGTCAGGCGAGCAGGTAGGGGTGATCAAGCAGGCAGGCAGAGTGGTTAGAAACAATCAGGAAGGCAGGCAAGCATTAGGAGCCAGTAGTCCCAGATTGTGAGAGGGGTGTCCAACTGCCTGTTTAGGCCCAATCCTGCAGGGATCAGATTTAAACTGACAGTTGGACATCCCCCAAGGGGTTCCAGATTGCGAGAGGGTGCAGGCCGGGCTGAGAGACCAGCCTCCAGTGCATGAATTTCGTGCATCCGGCCTCTAAAATATATATATACTAGAGGCCCGGTGCACAAAAATTTGTGCACTCAGGGGGGATGGGGGGTCCCTCAGCCCGGCCTGTGCCCTCTCACAGTCTGGGACCCCTCAGGGGATGACCACCTGCTGGCTTAGGCCCGCTCCCCAGGGGATTGGGCCTAAG
>NW_005369334.1:220414-230428 GCF_000412655.1 Myotis brandtii | reverse complement strand
ATATATATATATAGAGAGAGAGAGAGAGAGAGAGAGATCAGAAGAGTGGTGTTTGTGTATGTGGTATTTCCAGTTTCATGTAACATTATTATTTTTAAAAATATATTTCTTTTTATTGATTTCAGAGAAGAAGGGAGAGGGAGAGAGAGATAGAAATATCAATGGGAGAGAATCATTGATCGGCTGCCTCCTGCACACACCCCCCACTTGGAATGGAGCCCGCAACCCAGGCATGTGCCCTTGTCTTGAATCGAACCTGGGACCCTTCAGTCCGCAGGCCGACGCTCTATCCACTGAGCTAAACCAGCTAGGGCTCATGTAACATTATTATAAAATGAGATTGGTACTGGAGTGTTGGAGCATTAATGAGTTTGCTGAAGTGTTACACCATCCTTAACTAACTCCTTTTAGGTTTCTTCTGGCTTTAACTGCAGGGGTTTCAAAAACTTGTCATCTAGAAATTCTTAAGAATTGTCCAAGCTTATCTTCTGTCTTTGCATACCAAAAAGAAAATATCTCTGTTGTTTTTTTTTTTTAACTCTCTTTTTCTAAGAAACTTTTTTTTAACCTCAAATCCCATCTTCTTATCCAGAGGATCCACATGGCTGTGGAGTAGATGGAAGCTACACACACCTCCTCCAGGTACCAAACCATATTTACCTCTAACTAATAGAGAAATCAACCTGAATGACCAACTAAAGGACAGCTCAACAGAAATATTATTTCCAAGTTTTTATAGAAGAAGCTACACAGAGACTGGTAAGAAGGATGGAGATGCTGATAGGTCTGGCCCCTACACCCAAATATGGCAGCTGAGAAGCTGCAGGGATATTTTGGCTGCAAAAGTTCCCCCTGAGGAGTGTGGAGTCTCAAATCCACACTGGGACCCCCAAATCAGAGCACCAGGGTTTGGGAGAAGAATCTGCATTATATCTTGCAGCAAAAATCAGTGAGAACTCTTGTCTGCTGGAAAAAGAGGGAATCAGTTAGAATCCCAGTGCTCTTCTAAAGGACCAGTGCATAGAAGCTCACTCTTGTACACTCATCCAGGACTTTGGTACAGGGAAGATGACTCAGGGCATATGGAAGCCATAAAGAGAAGATCTGCGTAATGTGGCTTTGGAGAGAGATCTCAATGCTCGGCTACTGAGGTCCTGTTCCTGAGTCAACATCCCACACTGCCCTCAGGCACCATCTTCTATTCTTTCAGCACCAAGTAGGGGAGTGCACTAATATGGTCCCCCAAATACTGACAACACCACCCTGCCAAGCTCACGGCTAGCAGACAGGACTGTTGGCTTCACACCACATGGAGCTAGGGAGCATTCTTTTCCTAGAGAAACTATAAGCAAAGTCTCAGATGGTCATTGAGCTGTGTGACTTTGGAATGGTGGCCAATCTTTCCCTCCTCCAGAGGGTTAGGCAGGCGCCATCCCCAACAAATGACTCTTTGGTCAGAACCTCTGGCAAAGAGGCTGCAGAAGGAATGCAGCTGGCTCCCCTACTGCAGGCCTGCACCAATCCCAACTGAGGGCTGCCTTTATTTGCATTTCCTAACCCCGCTGGCCCCATCCTGCTGGTCTCAGTTTTGTGTAGGGAAGGCAGCTCCTCTCAGAGCTGGGATATTCAAAGTGTACCCCCTCCGAGACTCTAGTCTGAGGCTTCAGTAGGAGTGGTACAGAGCAAAGGGGAGGAGCGGAGCTTGCTCCACTCCCATGGCCCAGCTGGTGCATCTCCCAAAGGAAGGCTTTCTTGATCTATTCACCCAAGTTCTGGTGGCCCTGTTCTGCCAATCTTGCTCCTTCCGTGGGGACAGCTGTCTGCAGCCAACCTGAAAATGTGGCATTCTCCTCCTGGAGGAGTTAAGAGTTGGAGACTCTAGCAGAGACTATATGATATGGCTCTGGAGTGGAAGCCACATTCTCTCCATCGAGTGTCTGAGCTTGCTGTTCTCAAGTAGGGGATCCACTAGCCCCATCCTCCTGACCAGGTCACCCATCATACCATGCTTGACCGCTGTGGAAGGGTCATAGAGATGTGGCCATGTTGGGCTCACTCTACAGCTTTTCTTCATAAGACTCTGGAGTAAGTCTAGGCTCCCTTGGGGGAGGGGCATGGATAAATTAGCCAACAGGTGGGCATGATCTCAGGGAGCTTTGGACTTTTATTGACTTGCTCCCAGCTCAGAGCTTCAGAAAACCAATCCTGGTACATAGCCTGCCCCCCCACTCCCTCCACCCGACCCACACACACAGGCCCAGTAGACACAGCCACAGTGAAGAGCATGGTAGCTCCAGAAGGGTATCCCAAGGCCAGTTACACACAATATCTGATATCAACCTCCACTGGATCCTTGACCAAAGGAGCCCCAAATCAATGCACCAGTGGTTGACCCAACTAGACACACAAACAACACAGCCAAAGGGGAAATCCAGCAGAAACCAGACCCTGCTGGTACCAATTCTGTCTTGGGGGAACAATCCCTGAACAGCAACTCATACACAGTGAATGAGGTATATCCTTGCAGTCAGCCAGCCTGAGGGTTAACCCTACTCATGAACAGGCCAACAGCATTCAATACTCAACTGGAACAGGAGAGGGCACATAACCCACACAAGAATAATTTCTAGATTACATAGCTCAGGTGATCTATAAGACTGCACCACAGAGACCCACAAAGTGCCTATATCAGAAATCCTTTATAACAAGCTTGGGAGTCATAACAGATCTACCTAATACACAGAGACCAGCAAAAACAAACAAACAAACAAAAAAAAACCAGACAAAATTGGGAAACAAAGAAATATGCCCCAAGTGAAAGAACAAGAGAAATCCCCCAGAAAAGAATTACATGAAATGAAAGCAACCAAAATACACAGATTCAGAGTTTAAAACAATGGTTATTAGGATGCTCAAAAAACCTTAGGGGAAGAATGGACGATCTCAGTGAGAACTTAAACAAAATGATAGTAAGCACTAAAAAAATAACATAGAAACCACACACACACACACACACACACACACACACACACACACACAAATACCATTTAGGAATAAAGAATACAATATCTGAAATGAAGAATACACACAAAAAAAATCAAAAGCATGGTAGATGAAACAGAGAATCAAATCAGCTATTTAGAGGACAAGATGACAATAAGTGCCTAAGCAGAACATCAAAAAGAAAATGGAATTAAAATAAATGAGGAACATATAAGGGGCCTCTGGGACAATGTCAAGTGTAAAAATATCCACATTATAGAGGTATCAGAAGAAGAAGATAATGAGCAAGAAATAGAGAAACTGTTTGAAGAAATAATGTCTAAAAACTTCACTAACCTGGTGAAGAAAAAGCTAACACAAGTTCAGGGAGCACAAAAATTCCCAATTAAGATGAATCCAAAAAGATCCACACCAAGACACATTATAATTAAAAGAGTAAAGATTAAAGACAAAGATAGAATCTTAAAAGCAGCAAGAGAGAGGCAATGAGTTATCTACAAGGGAGCTGCCATAAGGCTGTCAACTGATTTATCAACAGAAGCACTACAGGCTAGAGGGATCAGCATGAAATAGTCAAAATTGATGAAAAGCAAGGACCTTCAATCAAGACTACTCTATCCAGCAAGGCTATTATTTAAAATTTAAAGTGAAATAAAAGACTTACCTGATCAAATACAAGCTGAACTTCACTACCACTAAACGAGTATTGCAAGAAATGTTAAAGGACCTGCTTTAAGAAGAAGAAGGAAAAAATAGAAAGGGGAACATAAGAATAAAGCATAAAATGGCAATAAATAAGTACCTATCTATAATAACCTTAAATGTGCATGCATCAAATGATCCAATAAAAGATGTAGGGTAGCTGAATGGATAAGAAAAGATGACCCACATATATGCTGTCTTCAAGAGACCCACCTCAGAATAAAGATACACACAGACTGGAAGTAAAATGATGGAGAAAATTGTCCATGCAAATGGAAATAAAAAACAAGCTGGGGTAGCAATATTTGTACCAGTCAAAATAAGACTTCAAAACAAAGGCCATAACAAGAGCCAAAGAAGATCACTATATAATACTTAAAGGATCCATCCAACAAGAGAATATAACCCTTACCACCCTCAAAATGCAAAGGGAACCCATGGTATGGGAGAACATATTTGCCAAAGATATATCAGATAAGGGATTAATTTCCAAAACATACAAAGAACTCATACAACAGAATAAGAGGAAGACAATCAAGCCAATTAAAAATGGGCAAAGGACCTGAATAGACACTTCTCCAAAAAGGGCATATAGATAGCTAGCAGACATATGAAAAAATGCTCAATGTTGCTAATCATCAGAGAGATACAAATTAAAATGACAATGCTACTATCAACAAATGAAAAAATGACAAGTACTGGTAAGAATGTGGAGAAAAGTGAACCTAAGTACACTGCTGGTGGGAATGCAGACTGATGCAGCCACTATGGAAAGCACTACGGTGTTCCCTCAAAAAAATTAAAAATGGAGCAAACTTTAGACCAGAGATTCCACTTCTGGCTATATATCCTAAGAATTGCAAAATGTCAATCAGAAAGAATATATGCACCCCAATATTCATTACAGCATTATTTACAATAGCCAAGGTCTGGAAATAGCCAAATTGCCCATCAATAGATGAGTGGATAAAAAAGCTTTGGTACATTTACACAATGGAATCCCATGCAGCTATAAAAAAAAGAACTCTTACCATTTGAGACTGCATGGATGGACCTGGAGATTATTATGCTAATCAAAATAAACCAGTCAGACAAGACAGATATCGCATGATCTCACTGATATGTGGAATCTAAGAGACTAAATAAACAGGAACAAGATAAGACCACAGACATGAAAGCGTGAAAAAGACTGACAGATGTCAGAGAGAAGGCATGAGGAGGGTAGGAATATATTAAGCAAAGAACTTAAAAGCATATATGTATACCCCATGGACACAGACAATTGACAGATGAAGCCCTTGGGTAGGGAGGGAGATGGGTAGATGGGGGCAAAGGGAAAAATGGGGGACATCTGTAATATTCTCAACAATAAAATGTTGAAAAAGTGGCTCTGACCAGTTTGGCTCAGTGGATAGAGCATCGGCCTGCGGACTGAAGGGTCCCAGGTTCTATTCCGGTCAAGGGCATGTACCTTGGTTGCGGGCACATCCCCATGGGGGGTGTGCAGGAGGCAGCTGATTGATGTTTCTCTCTCATTGATGTTTCTAACTCTCTATCCCTCTCCCTTCCTCTCTGTAAAAAATCAATAAAATATATATTTTTTAAATTTGCTAGAAGTTCTCATCACAAGGAAAAAAAAATTTAAAAATGTTGAAAAAGTGAATATAAACCCTGTAAACATATATGCGCCAAAGATAGGAGCATCTAAATATATGAAGAAAATCTTGCTGATCCTGGGTGTTGTGGCTGTTAGTTGAAGCATCATCCCCTGCACCAGAGGGTTGTGTTTGATTACTGGTCAGGGCACATACCAGTTTGGGGTTTAGCTCCCCATTTGGGGTACATACAAGAGGCAAACTATCTATGTTTCTCTCTCACATCAATATTTTTTTCTCTCTCTCTCTACCTCTCCCTTCCTCTCTCTAAAAAATCACTAAAAACATGTTCTCAGGTAAGGATAAAAAAAATCATGGTGGACATTAAGAAAGAGATTGACAGCAGTATAGTCATAGTAGGAGATTTTAACACTCCACTAACATCAATGAATAGATCTTTCAGACAAAAATCAACAAGGAAACAGCAACCTCAAACAACACTGGATTGAATGGATTTAATTGATATTTACAGAACATTTAATCCCAAAGCAGCAGAATACACATTCTTCTTAAGTGCACATAAAACATTCTCAAAGATAGGCCAGGTAGACCACATCTTAGGACACAAAATAAGTCTTAATAAATTCAAGAAGATTGAAATAATATCAAGCATCTTCTATGCCTACAATGGTATGAAACTAGAAATCAACTACAATAAAAAATCACACTAAAAAACCTTCAACCACATGAAGGCTAAATAGCATGCTATTAAATAATGAATGGGTCATCAAAGAGTTCAAGGAAGAAATCAAAAGTTTATTTGGAAACAAATAAAAATGAACACACAATAACCCCAAATCTATGGAACACAGCAAAGAATTCCAAAGAGGGAAGTTCATAGCATTACAGACCTACTTTAAGAAGCAAGAAAAAATCTCAAATAAACAATATAACCCTACATATAAAAAAAACAAACAAACAAAGCACAGAGTAATTAGAGAAAGAAAATAATAAATATCAAAGCAGCAATAAATGACATAGAGACTAAAAAACAATACAAAAGATCAATGAATCCAAGAGCTGGTTCTTTGAAAAGATAAACAAGAATGACAAACTTTAACCAGACTAATAAAGAAAAGAAGAGAGAGGACCCAAATAAATAAAGTCAGTAATGAAAGAGAAAAAGTGACAACGGGCACAGGCCGGGCTGGGGGACCCCCCCCCAAGTGCAAAAATTTTGTGCACCGGGCCTCTAGTAAATATATACTATGAACAACTATGTGTCCACAAATTGGACAACCTGGTCAAAATGGACAAATTCCTAGAAATGTAATCTGGCTAAACTGAATCGTTAAGATTCAGAAAACATGCATAGACCAATTACAATTAATGAAATCAAAGCAGTAATTTAAAAACTCCCAGCAAAAATAAGCCCTGGCCCAGATGGCTTTGCAGGGGAGTTTTGCCAAATATTCAAAGAAGAACTAGCACCTATCCTCCTCCATCTATTCCAAAAACCAAGCTCTTTTTATAAGGTCAGCATTATCCTCAATCTAAAACCAGATAAAGACTCTCCAAAGAAATAAAATGATAGGCCAATCTTTCTGATGAACATAGATACTAAAATCCTCAACAAAATATTAGCAAATCAGATCCAGCAATATAATAGCAAGATCATACACTATGATCAAGTTGGATTTATTCCAGGTATACAAGGTTGGTACAATAATTAAAAATCAATGAACATGATATATCATATAACAAAATGAATGAAAAATCACACAATCATACCAAAAGATACAGAAAAAAGCATTTGATGAAATCTAGTACCCATTTACGATAAAAACTCTCAGCACAGTGGGACTAGAGGGATCATTCCTCAACACAATAAAGGTCATATATAACAAACCCACTGGAAACTTCACACTCAATGGGTAAAAATTAAAAACATTCCCCTATGATCAGGAACAAAACAAGGATAGTCACTTTCACCAATCCTATTCAACATAATGCTGGAAGTTCTAGCCACAGTGATCAAACAAGGAAAAATAATAAAAAGGCATCCAGAATGGAAAGGTGTATGTAAAACTGTCATTATTTTCAGATGACATGATATGGTATACAGAAAACCCGAAAGATGTCACCAAATAGCTCCTAGATCTAATAAATGAATTCTGAAAGTAGCAGGATACAAAATTAATATCCAGAAATTAGTGGCATTTTTATCTACCAATAATAAACTATCAGAAAGAGAAAGTAAGAAAACAATCCCATTTACTATTGCAATAAACAAATAAGATACCTAGGAATAAATTTATTAAAGGAGGTAAAAGACATGTATTCATGAAATTATAGGATATTAAAAAAAGAAATAGAAGGAGATACAAATATGCAGAAGCATATACTGTGCTCATAGTTGTAAGATAACATCATTAAAATTTCCATACTACCCAAAGAAATCTACAGGTCTAATATAAATCCTATTAAAATACCAATGGCATAATTCACATATCTAGAACAAATATTTCAAAAATTTATATGTAACCAAAAATGACCCCAAATAGCTTCAGCAATCTTGAAAAAAAAAAACAAAGTTAGAGGTTATCCCATTACCTGATATCAAACTACTCTACCAGGGTATAATAAAAAAAAAAAGAAAGAAAGAACAGCCTGGTACTAGCATAAGAACAAGCATATAGATAAATGGAACAAAACTGAGAGCACTGAAATAAACCCATGTATTTATGGCCAATTGCTATTTGACAAAGGAGGCAAAAGCATACAATGAAGTAAAGACAGTTTCTTCAATAAAAAGTGTTGGGAAAACTGGACAGGTACATGCAAATAATGAAACTAGACCACCAAATTCCACTATGCGGAAGAATAAACACAATGGCTGAAAGACTTAAATATAAGTCACAAAAGAATAACAATCCTAGGGAAAAACATGGGCAGTAAAACCTCAGACATCTCTTGTAGTAATATTTTTTATTATATACTCCTTGGCCAAGTGAGACAAAGGAAAAAATAAACAAATGGGACTACATCAAACTAAAAAGCTTTTACACATCAAATGAAATCATCAACAAATTAAAAATGAAACCCACTAAATAGAAGAACGTATTTGCTAATGATACATCTGATAAGAGGTTAATTTCCAAAATATATAAAGAACTTATACAACTCAATGCAAGAAAGACAAGCAATCCAATTAAAATATGGCCAAAGGACCTGAATAGACATAAAAATGGCCAATAGACATATAAAAAAATGCTCAATCTCATTAATCATCAGAGAGATGCAAATTAAAACCACAATGAGGTATCACTTCATACCTGGCAGAATGAATATCATCTATAAATCGATAAACAAGTGCTGAGGAGGATGTGGAGAAAAGGGAATCCTAGTACACTGTTAGCAGGAATGCAGACTGATGCAGCCACTGTGGAAAACAATATGGAGTTTCCTCAAAAATTTAAAAATGGAACTGTGACTCAACTTCTGGGAATATATTCTAAGAAACATGACACAGTATTTTGAAAGAATGTATGCATCCCTATGTTCATTGCAGCATTATTCACAATAGCCAAAATCTGGAAACAGTCCAAGTGCCCATCAGTAGATGAGTGGGTACAAAAAAGCTGTGGTACATTTGTACAATGGAGTAATACTCAGCAGTAAAAGAAATAAGAAATCTTACCTTTTGTGACAGCATGGATGGACCTGGGGATTGTTATGCTAAGTGAAATAAGCCAGTCAGAGGATAAATACTACATGAATCTGATAAGAGGTTAATTTCCAAAATATATAAAGAACTTATACAACTCAATGCAAGAAAGACAAGCAATCCAATTAAAATATGGCCAAAGGACCTGAATAGACATAAAAATGGCCAATAGACATATAAAAAAATGCTCAATCTCATTAATCATCAGAGAGATGCAAATTAAAACCACAATGAGGTATCACTTCATACCTGGCAGAATGAATATCATCTATAAATCGACAAACAAGTGCTGAGGAGGATGTGGAGAAAAGGGAATCCTAGTACACTGTTAGCAGGAATGCAGACTGATGCAGCCACTGTGGAAAACAATATGGAGTTTCCTCAAAAATTTAAAAATTGAACTGTGACTCAACTTCTGGGAATATATTCTAAGAAACATGACACAGTATTTTGAAAGAATGTATGCATCCCTATGTTCATTGCAGCATTATTCACAATAGCCAAAATCTGGAAACAGTCCAAGTGCCCATCAGTAGATGAGTGGGTACAAAAAAGCTGTGGTACATTTGTACAATGGAGTAATACTCAGCAGTAAAAGAAATGGAAATCTTACCTTTTGTGACAGCATGGATGGACCTGGGGATTGTTATGCTAAGTGAAATAAGCCAGTCAGAGGATAAATACTACATGATATCACTCATATGTGGAATATAATGAACAAAATAAATGAATGAACAAAATAGACACAGAGGCATGGGTTCATGGAACATGCAGTTGTCAGAGGATAGGAGGGTTGGGGAACTGGATGAAAGAAGGTGAAGGGATCAAGACTATTATATATCTACACTAATAGAAGAGAAACATGGTAATTAGCGTACGACCGCTACCCTTTTCATTGGCTAATCAGTGAGTATCTACACTAATAAAAGAGAAACATGGTAATTAGCGTACGACCGCTACCCTTTTCATTGGCTAATCAGTGAGTAT
>NW_005369334.1:209632-218976 GCF_000412655.1 Myotis brandtii | reverse complement strand
ACGGCACAGGCTGGGCTGAGGCCCCCCCCCTCTCCCCCCCCGAGTGCACAAATTTTTGTGCACCGGGCCTCTAGTATACACACTAATAAAAGGGTAATATGCGAATTAGACCGGATCTCTTCTGGATGACCATCCAGATGTCCTTCCTGACAAAGCTGAGTCCGGGTGAAGCCACCTGCTCCACTGTCCCTGGTGCCAGTGCCTGCGGCTGCAGCCTGGGAGAAGGAGAAAAGCCACCCACCCAACAGCTGTGGCCAACCCAGGTGAAGCTGGCCTGGGTCCTGGGTGCCTGCAGCCAGCCAGAGGGAGGGAAGCCCAGGTCCCGGGTCCCAGGTGCCTGCAGCCAGCTGGAGGAGGGAATTCTGGGTCCTGGGTGTGGGGCCGAGGAAGAGGCAGTTAGGGGAGATCAGGCCAGCAGGGGAGTAGTTAGGGGAGATCAGGCAGGCAGGCGAGCCTTTAGGAGCTGGTTGTCCCAGATTGCAAGATGCATTTCCAACATCACCCGAGGGGTCCTGGATTGGAAAGGGTGCAGACCGGGCTGAGGGACCACCCCCATCCATGAATTTCATGCACCAGGTTAAATATATATCTCCTATCTAATAAAAGACAAAAAGGGTAATTAACTGTACCTCCGCTATGCTTCCCAATGGCTAATTAGCAAGATATGCAAATTAACTGCCAACAAAGATGGCGGCTCTGGTCTTCACAGCCAGAAGTTATAGGGACTTCTCTTCCCAGCACTGGAACCTGGGCTGGGAGGCTTGGTGTAGGGATAGGAACCTTGGCTCTGCAGGGGGACCTCCACAGCTGAGATATCCCTCCCAATTTTTAACTGCACATGTGGGTGTGGGACCAGCCTGTTCTGCATCTCTACTCCTGCCAGTCTCTCCTATAGTTTAATTGTAATTTTGATGTGGTTGTGAGAGGTTCCAAGTACTGTGTTTGCCTATACTGCCATCTTAACCAGAAGCCCCGTAGTTTTGAAGAATTTATTTACATTTTTCCAGAATGTCATATACTTGGAATCATAATGTATAGCCTTTTTAGATTGGCTTCTCTCAGTAGTATGCATTTAAGTGTTCTTCATATCTCTTCATGACTTGGTATCTCATTTCTTTTTAGAGCTGAATATTCCATGTATAGTGTACAATGTATACATTGTATTGAGGTACCACTGGTATATACCCATTCACCTACTGCCTTCAGTAGTTGGTTATTCATCTGGGTTGCTCTCTGGATGCTTTTACTATATATATAGTCTCCCTGTCTTTCAGTTTTCCTATAAAGAATGTAGGCGTGGCTTTCCACCTGATCTCCCTCCCCCTGAGCGTGCTCTGGCTGTATCACCAGTGCCGCATCCTCTCCTTCCAGCCACCGTCATGGTCATCTGACGGTGATGAGGTGTTCTCAGAAGTCTTCAAGACCTGGGAGATTGCTGATGGGCTGTGCCTCAAGGTGAAGGAGAAGATTGTCAGGAGGATAACAGATAGCATTGATGACTCACTTATTGCTGGAAATGCCTCCACTGAAGGTCTGGAGGGCAAAGGGACCGTAAGCACAGTCATCAGTGGTGTGGATACTGTCATGACCTTCATTTACAGGAAACCAGCTTCACAAAAGAAGCCTATGAGAAATGCATCAAGGATTGCATGAAATCAATCAAAGGGAAACTTGGAGTATAGAGACCAGAAAGCGTAAAATTTTATGACAGGGTGCAGGACAAATCAAGCATCTTCTTGGTAATTTCAAAAACTACCAGTTCTTTTGTTTTATTAGATTGATGAGAGAGAGATATATATATATATAGAGAGAGAGAGAGAGAGAGACAACAGTGTGGAGAAAGGCAGAGGGAAGGGGGGTGGGGGTAAGTGGAGATGGGAATAAGGGAGTAAAATTGGGATAGAAAGAGACTTTGCTTGTGTTGATGAGCATACAATGCAGTATGCAGATGATTTTTTATTGAGTTGTACACATGATACTTGTACCCAATAAATCAAAAAAAAGAAAAAATGAACTTTCAATTGCATGTTCTTCATTTATGTTTTATACCTTCTAATTTTCCTGGCTGATTTTATTTTTCTAAAAGCACTAGTACCTTTTAATCACAATATTCTATTTGTAAAATGTTGATGACTCTACAGTATTGTACCAATTGGCATCTCTATAATTTCAAGTGCTATAGCTTTGCAACTGTGTTTTTTGGCACCAATCCTCTTACTTTGTCTTTAACCACTTCTATAACCCACAATGATCAATCTTTAATAATTTTATTTAATTTTAGCTTGATGAATTGTTACAGAATTTAGAGGAAAATCATGAGATATTGGTCTTACTTTTTCCCACTTGGATACACAACCCTCCCATTAAATAGTTTATGTAGCACATACTCTTATTACTTCTCCTAAGTAAAATGAGTGGCCCCACTCCCCTCTATGTTTGTCAGTCTGTAAGCATACTCCTTCTACATGTTTTTTAAACCACTGACAACACAATAGCAACTACAGCAACCACTCACACATATATACTACATTCACCCCACCATCCTTTGCAGTCCTCTCATTTCCCTTTTCGGGCAAATTTCTTAAAGAGACTATTATTTTCCTGATCTTATATCCTCACTCTCATTTCAATCTACAATTGACTTAACTATTATATAGTTTATGATTATTACCAATAATTCACTGACCCCCAACTAAAAGATTTATACATCCCCATTCATTGGCAAGTTATTGCTGTGCTCATGTGTGAGCAGTAAAATTCTTCTAAATCATTGATCAATTTCCAAGTTAGAAATATGTCTTGACTTGGCTAATGGAAGTGAGCTACGTGATCAATTGTTTGTCCTAGAAAAAAAATTTAAACATTTAGCACCATTGTCTGCTTACACCTTTTTGCTTTTCTCTGTGCCACAAAAACTACAGACCAAGATAGAGGCTCATTTTTCATCAGAAGAAATATGAAGCAGAGCCACAGTTGATGCTAGCCAGTAAGTTACAAAAGAAGGAAGTAAAGTTTTGCTCTTGTAAGCAACTCTTTGTTTTGTTGTTGTTTTACTACAGCATAATCTGTAAAAATGAAATAAGATATAAGATATACTGGAAGGCACAATTTTGGAGGCCAGAAAAATGGTATGCAATGTGGAAATATTTGGTAACACTATCAAAAATGATAATGTGAAAACAGTTATACATCAAATGAGCTAGTGGATTTAATGTACTTTGGTGACATAGACTTCATTTAACAAAATACTGCAAGGAAGAGATGACCTGAGAAAAATCTGGCCAGTTGGCAAACACACACACACAAAATGGGAAATTCTGGAAATGTTAAGATTGGATGATGTGATTGTTACTGGTAACCAATTAACTAAAGACAAATTTGTTTGTTTTTTTGTATGCTGTATGCGTGTGGGTTTTTGTGTGTGTTTTTTTAAAATATATTTTTATTTATTTCAGAGAGGAAAGGAGAGGGAGAGAGAGATAGAAACATCAATGATGAGAGAGAATCATTGATCAGCTGCACCTTGCACGCCCCCCACTGGGGATTGAGCCCACAACCTGGGCATGTGCTCTGACCAGGAATCGAACCTTAACCTCCAGGTTCGTAGGTCGATGCTCAATCACTGACCCAAGCTGGCTGGACAAGACAAAATATATTGTTGAAGGTAACTAAATAATCTGCCTCATGGAATAGGCTGAGTCTAAAGTCTGATCATGAAGTCCTTTGTTAAAACTGATTTGATATAGATGGATCTTGGTAAGTCTTATAATTAGAACTAAGAGGTACAGAGACATGAGACTGAAGATGTGCTTCACAAAGTATCTGCAAATGACTGGAGCAAAATAAAAGTATGTCTATAGAAAAATGCTATTGAAACAGGAATTTTGGGGGGTAAAAAAGACAGGTTTTAGGAAATTTTAGAAATTATTTTAGAAATCAAGGGGACCATGGAAGAAGCACAGGGCTACAGGGCAGCAGAAGGTACATTTCCATAGAATAGGGAAGCCAAAAAGCTGCAACAGGTACATTTCCATAGAATGAGGGAGCTGGGAACAGCAAAAGGTCTATATTTACAAAATAAAGAGAAGGAAGCCCTTCATCCAGAAGGAGAAGAAGAAAGCCCAAAGGGAATAAGAAAACAATAAGGAAGGTGGGGAGGGTGAGAGAACCTCATATGTCCCATGTGAGGTTTGACCTTTGAGCTCAGGAGTTACTATAGTAACCAGTTTAAGAGAATAGTGACCAATCAGAGGGGATTTCAAGGCAGCCTTTACAAGCTGTAGGAAAAAGGAACTCAGTGGGACCCTTTCCCCCTCTCTTCGTGGGAGTCTGTACTTGTTCTTCAATAAATCTCCACCTTTGCTATACTACTTTCTGTCCGTGGATTCATTCTTCGACTCTGGCAGACAAAGAATCTGGGTTCCAGTCCAAAAATTCCATATCACTATGAACGATTGTTATATGGAGTCAAACTTAGCTATGTGTTGAATTGTGTATCCCAAAAAGATATACTGAAGTCCTTATTCTTGGTGCCTCAGAATGTGACCTTATTTAGGAATGAGTTCAATGCAGATGTACTTATGTAACATTACATCTTACTGTACTGTGGCAGGCCCTTCATCCAATATGACTGGTGTTCCTATAAGAGTAAAGTTTGGACACAGACAGACACCAAGGCAAGATGTCCACATGAAGATGGAGGCAGAGACTGGTGCTATCCTGCCACAAGCTGAAGAACAGATAGGGTTACTAGAAGCTAAAAGAGTCAAAGAAGGATCCTCTCCAAATCCTTCAGAAGCACATCCCGGCCAGTACCTTGACTTTGGACTTCTAATCTTCACAAGTGTGAAAGAGGAAATTGTTGTTTTAAAACACCCAATTTATGGTCATTGTCATAGCAGCCCCAGGATACTAATCGATTAGCAAAATGCAACTAATACACTGGCCTTTTACAGAGTCCAGCCAGCACTACTCTCCCAGTTTTCACCATTAAATATACAAAACCCTATATTTAAAACAGTTGGCACATCACACCCAATATATATCCTAGGCAAAATGCTTTTTCCCCTAAAAAACTCAGTCATCTATGCCTTTTTTCTCTTAGTTGGTGACAATACTACCCAGTGATCATGCAAACCAAGAGCCTGGAAATAATTCTCACCTCCTCTCCCCACTTTTCCCCTCACATATAATGCACTTTTTATATTACCTCTTAAAATTGTCCTTAAATCCATCACTGCAGATTCTACTGTGGTTCCTGCGCTTATCCTCTCACACATGGGCAGTTAACTTGATGTATGAGATCATTCTACTCTTTCTCTTAGCCATCATTACCACACTCTAATCCTCAGAGAGTTTATTCTCATTTTCTTTTAAAGTCTCCTCTTCTGTTGCTTGTCACATTATGTTCAGTAATCCCTAGATTTTTTTCTTCAAGCCTATTATTTTATTACCACGCACATGACTACTGGGTGATTTTACTTACTTCTATAGTGACTCTCATATTTTGCTCTCTTACTATCTGCTGTTTGATACTCTGGAACCAAACAGATAATAAAGGATCCTTTACTGTTCAAACTTACTATACAAAATCTTGCTATTTAATTTCTCTCAGGAGAAAGTCAGGAGTTGTAATTCATATAGAGTAACTTGACAATGTTCAGGTACAAATTATTTCCTAAGTGCAAGATCTCTCCTCTTGAAGGGCTTCAGGTACCTTCCACATATTTTCAACCTGGATTTCTCTCCCCCAAATTCCTATCTGCTTATTTCTATCTTCCTTCATTGAAAATAGTCTTTTGAATTAATAAACTTTTAACCATCTTATTAATAAGGCATGAAGCTTTATAGTTAGTCCTTGCTCCTCCTTCTCCCCAACCTTAATATTAAGATCTTTCCCAAGTCTTTTACATTTTTCTTTTTTAATAAATATGAACTTGTTTCTCCTCACCATTACTACACTTACTGTTCAGTTAGGTTCCTGAGTATAATTTCACCTATATCCCCCCCCCCCATTCCAAATTGGTTAATTTAGCCCAAATGAACCTCAATAATCTGTTCTAACCTTTCTAAGATTTTCTTCAACCATTTTATACCATATCCATACACAGAAATGTTTTTTCCAGATATTAGTTATTTATGCTCTCTCTCTTTAAAAAAAATCTTTCTTGAGAGTGGTTTATAAATTAATTTTTCTCAATGCATCAAATTTTGACTTGGTTGAATCACTTGGTTGAATAATTTACAATATTTTCATTGTATTAACTTTTCTTTTTTTTTATTTCCTACCATATCCATCACTTTATCCCTTGGGTTAATTAGCTGTCATTTTTTATTACTGTCTTAAAATGGATGCATAGTTGATTCAATTCTATTATTTATTCTCTTTTAATGTAAGCATTTGGGGCTGTAATTGTACCTTGAAAGATGGCTTAATTTGCAAGACACATGTTGTGATATCTATTAATTTTATTTTCATGCAATTCAGAATATTTCTAATTTGTATTGATAAGGAATTTTTGGAATGGAACCCGGATTCTTTGTCTGCTGGAATTGAAGAATGAATCCACGGACAGAAAGTGGTATAGCAAAGGTGGAGCTTTATTGAAGAACAAGTACAGACTCCCACATGGGGAGAGGGAAAGAGTCCCAGAGAATGGACTCCCAAGTAGGAAGGGGAAAAGGGTCCCACTGAGTTCCTTTTCCCTATGGCTTATAAAGGCTGCAGATCCTGGTGCCTTTATATCCCCTCTGATTGGTCACTATTCCCTTGGACTGGTTACTATAGTAACTCCTGAGCTCAAAGGTTGAACCTCACATGGGACGTGTGAGGTTCTCCCCCCTCCTTCCCTATTGTTTTCCTATTCCCTTTGGGTTTCCTTCTCCTTCTGGATGAAGGGCATCCTTCTCTTTATTTTGTAAATATAGACCTTTTGCTGTTCCCAGCTCCCTCATTCCATGGAAATGTACCTTGTTGCAGCTTTCCAGCTTCCCTATTCTATGGAAATATACCTTCTGCTGCTCTGAGGCCCTATGCTTCCTCCATGGTCATCTTCACTTCTAAAATTTCCTAAAACCTGTCCTATCTTTCCCCTAAAATTCCTGTTTCAGTATTATAATTGTCTTGATTTATCTGGTAATATTTTTATTTATCCTTTTTTGATAATAATTTCTTGTTCAAAAACATCATTTATTTGTTTCCAAATTTTGAAATTTTTTGAAACTTCTGTGGACGAAAGGGGCCACATGCTGACCTGACAAGCTCAGGGAAGGCCTGCATGGCAGCCTAGCAGACTCAGAGACCTAAAATAACCACAAAGGATGGTCTGAAATTAAACTTTAACTAAAAGCAGTTATGGTGGGCAGTCACCTCCTAGGCCGGTATCTTCACTGACAAGATCAACTTTGATCCTTACTGAGCCCATTTGCCTTTTTGCCTCTAAGATAACATACCCTTTGAAATGTCTGGGTAACTTGTAACTTCCCTTTTTCTGGAGCCCCTGGGGCACAACCAAATGTTCTGGGCGCCAGGACAGATACTACAAATTCCTTCATTATCATGTTAATTGATCCTGCACCCACCTAAGTATGTGTCCATCATTTTACTTTTTATCCTATCACAGAGGTTTCCCTGCTTTGCTTTATCCCTCCTCCTTAATCTATCACCAATGAATTTCATGTAACCCACCTACGTCCCCCCTTTGATTGCAAATGTATAAATACAATTGTAACCCCACCATTCTTCGGAGCACTATCTCAATTCATTGAGGTTCTGCTTCCCAGCATATGTCCACAGTTTGGCTCAAATAAACTCACAAAAATTCCTTATAGGTTTCAATGGTTTTTTTATGTTAACACTTCCTTAATGGCCTATAATATGTTAAATATTTGTAATTGCTTGTGTGTGCTAAAAAATATTCATTGGACAATGTTAAGTATTTAGCATATTTTAGTTAGGTCAAATAGTTAATTGTGTTGCACCAGTCTGCTATATTTTTTGCTTTTCTTCTAGCATGATGTATCAGTTATTAAGAAAAGTTTTAAACATCTCCCAGATGATAGTGTATTTGCTAATAAATGATGTAACAGCGGTTTATATTCATATCCACAGTATACAATTCTGCACTGAACACAACTTTACTAAAATTCTATTATATAATCATTTATAATTTAATAAATGAATAAGCAACATATTAATAGATTCAAAATATATTACATAATTTCAAATGAAGCACTATGTAAAATGATCTTTTGAAAACTATTGAAACTATTTATATATGTATGAAATAAAGCACTGTTTATGACTTAATTTTCTCATTATATCCATTATATATATTTTTGCATTATATCTAACTATATCTTTTTAAACTTCGCAATTAAGCAACTGTGGCAGACTATTACATTAGTAGCCCTTGTAAACCACATATTTTGGTATATGCAATTTTGTGTAGTCTACTGTTAGATCAGCTCAGCTTGGGCCTGTCATTTAGTTTGACCATTATGACATTGGCAAGCATGGTACAAACAGGCTTGATAACTGCCTGCACATTGGGACTTGTCCTCTGTATGCTCTTTAAGAATCAATGTGTATAGATGTGGAGTAACTCTGTTGTAGCATCTGTATGGAGAGAAAGCAATGTTCATTCAGCTCTCAGCAACCCCAGCCATCCCAGATAAAGCTCCAAACATGAAGGAAGCGTCTATGTTGAACATTCCAGCCCTATCAGACACCACAGCAAGCAAAAAAATAGCCATCTGTGTCCATCCCCAATTGCAGAATAATGCAGAAAAAAATTGTTATCCTGTTTAAGTCTTTAACTTTTAAGGTTATCTCATGCAGTAATAGATACCTGAATCAACAAAATATATTATTTTATAAGCAAACTAGAGGCCCTGTGCATGAAATTCGTGCCCTGGGGGGGGGGGTGTCCGTCAGCCTGGATTGCGAGAGGGTGCAGGCCAGGCTGAGGGACCCCACTGGTGCATGATCGGGGCCAAGGAGGGATGTGGGAGGTTGGCCAGCTGGGGAGGGACTAAAGAAGGACTCCAGGGCGTGTCTGGTCCATCTTGCTCAGTCCCAATTGGCCAGATCCTGGCAGCAAGCTAACCTACCGTTTGGAGCGTCTGCCCCCTGGTGTTCAGTGCATGTCATAGCAAGTGGTTGAGGGGCCTTAGCATATCATTAGCATATTACGCTTTGATTGGTTGAATGGCTGACTGTACGACCGGACACTTAGCATATTAGGCTTTTATTATATAGAACTAGAGGCCCGGTGCACAAAAATTTGTGCACTCGGGGGGCGGGGGGAGGGGGTCCCCCAGCCCGGCCTGTGCCCTCTCGCAGT
>NW_005369334.1:205263-208719 GCF_000412655.1 Myotis brandtii | reverse complement strand
TTTTTTTTTTTTTCTGGGCCAGCTTTAGCTCTGAGGCCTCGCTGCTGAAAACATAGATACAATGTTGCGGTCCGAGCCCGGCTGAATGGAAGCCCTTTTCTGGGGTTTTGTTTAGCTTCTTATTTGCAACATAGTATATAGTTGCTTAGAGTTGCAACTGAGAGGCTGGCAAGTTAGGCGGGGAACGTTGGAGTCTGCAGCAAGCAAGCCTCATGCTCGCTTCAGTGCCTGGCTGCCGGCCGCCATCTTGGCTGACAGTTAATTTGCATATACTCACTGATTAGCTAATGAAAAGGGTAGCGGTCGTACGCCAATTACCATGTTTCTCTTTTATTAGTGTAGATAGTTATGTTAATCTATATTTATACTAATTTATGTGTTCACCTTTAAAATTGTATTATATTCCTTTCTTATAGAATAATTTTTCTTATTCATGAAATAAATCACTTCATTTATATTAAAGTGCCTGATTTTGCTCCCTTGTAGTTTAATAGCTCATGCTGACCATTATTTACAGTCATCACTCTGAAGATATGTCACTCTGTGATTCATCCACTATTGACTCTTGTTAGAAGTCGAATTGTCATTTTTTTATAAGTATCCTCCCTTTGTCACCAGTTACTTTTAAAATAACACCTTTATGCATTTTTATTCTGTAGTTTCACTTTGAGATGTTTGGGTATATTTTAATATGTTTTTATGTACTGACTTACATTTTTTCTTTCTGTTTTCTTAGTATTTATTTTCCTTCATTTTGAATCTGACAATAATGCCATCAGTTCTAGACAAATACCAAGTTCAAATTTTACATCTCCTTCATTATATATTTATTTTAATTTTGGAAATTTATTTAGCCTGCAGTAGAAATTTTCATTCTATTCTTTTTTTCTCAAAACCTTGCTTTATATTCTCCCTCTTTTATTTACATTATATAAAACATTTTCTGAACTAACTTCCATTCTCTAGTCATTAATTATTTGTTCTGTTTCTTCAGCTGTGAATATTTTCTCAACCTACTCATTGAATTGAATATATTATTCAATGTATTAATATATTTGATATATGGATGTATTCATATAAAATATATATTCATATATACACAATATATATGAATGTATATATTTACATTTATATATCTTCCTTTCAAATTTTGTTTCTGTTTTTTTATCACACCTGCATGGTTATATTTAGTACTTATATTCCTAAATATGTTTTCAATTTAATTTGTTACTTTGCATATTAATATTTTACATTTGTTTGTTATAAGGCCAATGTCGATTGTAGGTCATTGAATTTTCAATTCTGTTGACTATCTTTGCTAGCCTTAAGGAAACTTTTTTTCCTAATAAATTGTCCTAAAAAATAAACTTTTCCTCCTAGCTTTACTGAGGAATAATTGACACATAATTATAATATGTCTAAGTATAAAATATGATGATTTTATATATATTATAAAAAATTTCCACCAAATTAATTAACACACTCATCACGTCACATATTTATCTCCTTTTTTGATGAGAACATGTAAGTGCTACTCTCTTAGTAAATTTCAAATACACAATATTGTGTTATCAACTATAGTTAACATTTTATACAGTAGATTTTCATAGCTTATTCATCTCAAAGAACTTTTTTTGAATTTATGCTTATGAGTGGGTCTAGTTGAGTGTGCTTTTCTCCAAAGAGTAATTGTGTTTTCTTAGGCCAGGGAGTTTTCTACTGGCAGCTGTTTCAATTTAACTTTTAAACTTTGGATATTCCAGATCATATGACAAATATGTGCTTTCAAGTATGTATCTATCAATCAGAGAACATGTTTTCACTTGCTAAGAGCCATGGCTGAGGTCATGGAGATGTGTATTATTTATTTGATTGGGGCTTTCTTATGATGTCCCCAGTTCCAGTCCCATATCTAGAAAAGGCAGAAACAGTGTATTTCATTCTCATCGCAGATAGAAAAACACATGTGTCTATTTTTCTGTATGAGAATAAGTGGCATTTACAAAAGTTTAAAACCTGTCTTTGAAACTTCTATATCTAGACAGTGAAAATTCACCTGAAGTAATCAACCTGGTAGATTTTCCACCTACAGGAAATTGTCTAGAGAGAAGAAAACTTTGCATTATATGTCTTTCCCATATAATATATATTTCACTGATTGTTATCACTCCAGCAATAGCTGGCAAGGGAGAAGTTATGTGAAACTGAAATCTCTTTAATGGTTTTATTTTCAGAACCCTGATAAGTTACTTGATTCCAACTGCTAAAATTAGGTTTAGAGATTATCCATGGATAATCCTTTCTCAATTTCTCTATTACTATCAATGAAACCACCATTTTTCTGTCATCCAAAAATCAGGTTATTTTTCACTTATCTTTCTATATTAAACATCTTTAATTAGTTTCCAAGCCCTTTCATATTTTTTTTCTTAAAATTATCTTTATTTTACATACATTCCTGACTATATAATTTTCTTTTTTTAAGTCACTTTATTCAGTTATATTATACATATTTAATATGTACAACTTGATGAGTTTGGGGATAGATTGCATAATTTTCTTATTAAGAATGTTCTAATCTCTTTTACCAGTTGGTCAAGGCTTCATTTATACAGTTTTATTTGTGTAATCACACTACATCTGAATTGATAAATTTACACTCAATATTGAAAAATAGCTTCCTTTTTTGGTTTCAGTTTATTGTTATTTTATCAACTAACATTTAAAACATTTTAATCAATCCCCAAGTTCTTGACTTCTAAGCAGCTTCATATACCCAACATGATGTAAATATTTAGCAAGAACTCATTAAGTACTCATTAGCTCATTTGAAAAAATAATAATAATAAAGGGCTGCTTTTACTAAACCAGCCAATGTTTCTATACTTGGTATATATGACATTAATCTTTAGAGCCTTGTCTTGTAAAAGGAATAGATAGTCAATTAAAAATAGGCATAAACAAGAAAAATTAAAACTGTGGCATACGCTATGAAGGAAATTAAAATATGACTTGTGTCTGTGACAGGCAGGGAAGATTGACTTAGATTGTGTAGTCCTAAAAAGCTTTACTGAGAAATGACATTTGAACTCAGGCATGATGACAGGAAGGAGTCAGCTGTGAACTGATCTAATCACCTAGGTTGGGGCAAAGTTGAATGTGAAAACAATTTTGGTATATTGGAAATTGGACTGTAACTTAGTGAAGAAAGTATAGAGATAAATTGAAAGACAAAGGGAATAAAAGTAGGATTTTCTTTTTTCTAAAATAAATGGAGTTTTTATCTTGAGACTGTCATAGACCAATTATTTTATTTATTTATTTATTTATTTATTTGTTTTTATTGGCCTAAACACACAGGAGTCTTAGCATTTCTTTCTTTCTTTCTTTCTTTCTTTCTTTCTTTCTTTCTTTCTTTCTTTCTTTCTTTCTTTCTTTCTTTCTTTCTTTCTTTCT
>NW_005369334.1:195152-205237 GCF_000412655.1 Myotis brandtii | reverse complement strand
CCTTCCTTCCTTCCTTCCTTCCTTCCTTCCTTCCTTCTCTTTTACTCTTTTATTGAATGTATAGGGGTGACATTGGTTTATCTGCATATGCTACTACGTGTTCACTACCTAAAGTCAAGTGTCCTCATCACCATTTATCTCTCCTATGCCCTCTTCACCCTCACCCCACCCCCTTTCCCTCTGGTAATCACCATATTGTTGTCTGTGTCTATGAGGTTGTTGTTTGTTTGTTTGTTGTTTTTTTTAATACCTTCACCTTTTTCACCCAGCAGTGCAATGCTACTTCCTCTGACAGTTGTCAGTCTGCTCTCTATCTATGAATCTGTGTCTATTTTGTTTGTTAGTCTATTTTGTTCATTAGATTTCACATATGAGTGAAATCATACCATACTGTCTTTCTCTGACATATTTCAGTTAGCATAATGAATTCCAGGTCCATCCATGCTGTCACAAAGAATAAGATTTCCTTATTTTTTTATTTTTTATTTTTTTTATTGATTAAGTTATTACATATGTGTCCTGATCCCCACATTACCCCCATCCTCCCCCGATTTCCTTATTTTTTAATGGACAAGTAGTATTCCACTGTGTAAATGTAGCACAGATTTTTTATCCACTCATTTACTGATGGACACTTGAGCTGTTTTAAAATTTTAGTTTTTGTAAATAATGCTGCAATTAACATAGGAGTGCATATATTCTTTCTAATTAGTGTTTCAGGCTTTTTGACATAGTCCCAGAAGTGAAATCACTGGGTCATAAGCCAGCTCCATTTTTAACTTTTTGAGGTGACTCCATGATGCTTTCCATAGTGGCTCACCAATCTGTGATCCCACCAAAAGTTTCTCCATGTCCTAACCAACACTTGTTGTTTGTTAATTTATTGGCTGGTGTGTGGTGTTATCTCATCATGCTTATAATTTGGATCTCTCTGATGATTGGTGACATTGATCATTTTTTCGTATGTCTATTGGCCATCTGTATGTCATCTTTGGAGAAGAATCTATTTAGGTCCTTTCCCCATTTTTTTTTGATTGTTTATTTTTTAATGTGAATTTTATAAGTTGTTTGTAAATTTTGGATATTAACCCCTCATCCAGTGTATCATTTGTGAATATACTGTTCTATTCAGGGGGTTCTCTTTACCTTTGGTTGATGGTTTACTTTCCTGTGCAAAAACTTTTTAGTTTGATGTCATCCCTTTTGTTTATTTTTTCTTTTGTTTGCCTTGCCGGAGGCGATATATCAGAAAAAAATATTGCTACAAAAAATGTCCGAGATTTTACTAACTATATTTTCTTCTAGGATTTTTATGGTTTCAAGACTAACATTTAAGTCTTTAATCAATTTTGAGTTTATTTTTATTTTGGTATAAGAAGTTGGTCTAGTTTTTGGTGTTTTTTTTGTTTGTTTGTTTGTTTGTTTGTTTTGCACATATCTACCCAATTTTCCCCAAACCACTTCTTTAATAGACTATCTTTACCTCATTGTATGTTTTTGTCTCCTTTGTAAAATGTTAATAAGTTATAAATGTGTGTGTTTGTTTCTGGGCTCTCTATTCTGTTCCATTGACCTATATGTTTGTTTTAATGCCAATACCATGTTATTTTTTTTTATTACTATGACCTTTTAGTATAGTTTGGTATCAGGTAAGACGATTCTTCCAAGTTTGTTTTTCATTCTCAAGATTACTGTGGCTATTCTGGGTCTTCCATGGTTCTATATAATTTTTGGAATATTTGTTGTAGTTCTGTGAAATATGCCATTGGTATCTTGATAAGAATTGTATTGAATCTATAGATTGCTTTGGGTAGTGTGGCCATTTTAATGATGTTATTTTTTCCTACCTATGAAAACAATATGTGTTAACACTTATTTGAATCTTCTTCAATATCTTATAATTTTCCAAGTACCTGTCTTTTACAGCCTTTGTTGAATTTATTCCTAGGTATTTTATTCTTTTTTATGAAGTTGTAAATGAGACTGTTTTCTTAGTTTCCCTTACTGATGGTTTATTATTTGTGTAAAAAATGCAATTGATATCTGGACTTTATTTTGTATTGTGCTACTTTACTAAATTAATTTATAAATAAGTTCTAGTATATTTTGGTGTCACCTTTAGTGTTCTCATTTTGTTTTCAAATAATGACAGTTTTACATCTTGCTTTCCAATTTGGATGAATTTTATTTCTTCTTCTTTTCTCATTGCTGTGGCTATGACTTCCAGTACTATCTCGAATAAGTGGTGAAAGTTGATATCCTTGTTTTGCTCCTGATCTAAGGAAAATGCTTTTACTTTCTGCCTTTTGAGAATGATGTTAGTTGTAGGTTTGTTACATATGGCCTTTATTATGTTGGCATATGGTCCCTCTACTCCCATTTTACTGAGTCTTTTTATCATAAACTAGAGGCCTGGCACACGAAATTTGTGTGCAGGTACAGTCCCTTGGCCTGGCCTGAGATCAGGGCCATCTTCCCTGGCTGTGGGAAGCCAGCCCTGCCCCCCCCTACCCACCCCCCAGTTCCCCATTCACCATCAGGCAATCAGAGCCTACCGACCGGGGTGGGTGGGGGGTGGGGGAGAAGGGACCAATGGTTGGTTGGCAGGTCCCGATTAGGCAATTGGGGCCTGCAGGCTGGGGGCAGCTCCTTCATTGAGTGTCGGCCCCCTGGTGGTCAGTGTGCATCACAGTGACCGGTCATTTCACTGTTTGACCCATTTGCATATTACCCTTTTATTATATAGGATATGCATAGCCCATGGACATGGACAATAGAGTAGTGAAGACCTGGGAGTGGGTAGGTAGGGGCTAGGGGTAGGGAAGTAAGAGGGGGAAATAGGAGATATCAGTAATACTATCAATAAAAAAATATATTTTAGAAAAATATACTCATCACATTTCTAATCACATGTTTAATGTCTCTTTCCCATTATTCAAGCTTCAAGAAGGTAGAAACGCAATCTTGTTTCTTTATGTGTTCCTAGCACCAAGACCAGTGCCTCACACATAATAATTATTTGTTGAAAGAGAATGAATGAATAAGGACAACTTTCTTTTTCTGGGTAACTCATTCACCTATCAAAGACCAAGGCCAGATGTTATATCCTCCAAGTTGGGTTACAGTCAAATCTGATACATCATTGGATCCCTAGGGCCTAGTTTGGAACTTGGTACATGATTCATATATCATAGATATTTGTCAAATAATAATTAACTCTTGGCCAGGAGTTGATAATTGTTGAAACTGAGTGATGGGTATATGAGTAGGGTTCATTACACTATTCTTTCTCCTTTCATCTATATTTTAAAATTTTCCATAATAAAAAGTAAAAAATTTATATTCACCTAAAGTCAAGCTAAAGTGTAGTCAAAGACGGTCTTGAGGTTTCTAGCTGAAGCAAAACCAGTAGAAGGTGGTACAGTTCACTGAGGTAGATGAAGTGGAGCTGCAGCCAGACTCGAATGTGCATGTGCATGGGCTAGCTTGGAGAAGGCTCTTTTTCACCCCAGTGAAAGTTCTTCGAAGGTCAATCACGGGGATGAAAGAATAAATTTTAATTTCAACACCTTTAGTTTTAATTACTTGAGGGCATCTCCAGTCAGTTGTGCAATAGTTAGCAGCTACAATAAATTAAAATCTCTGCCTGAAACAATGAGCTATGAGAGGGTTTCTGGATGGTAATCTTCCCCCTCATGATCCTCAGTGGCCTCTGGGGCACTGATCTGACTGACCACCAGGAACTGTCCCGCTATCTAGGGAGTCTGCAGTGAATGCTGTGCCCCACCAGTGCTTCCTGCACACTTCTCACCCACACTCTCTCCTCCTCTTTACCGCTGCTTTAGTTCTACTGGGGAGCGATTTACTGACATCGGCGAGGCCTCCGTGGGTGTCACAGCTTTATGTTCAGCAGCAGGTAGGGTGTCAAGAAAATTCTGGTTCCCTTTTGACTTCACCACCTTCTGACTGCAAGTCGCTTGACCTTTCTGAATCTCAAATGCTGCCTCTGAAAAATAAGGATAACAAACCTGGTGTCTTCACAGGGCTGATGCGAGGATGAACACACACAAAGGCTTCAACACAGAGCCTGGCACAGTGTGAGCCTTGATAAACAGGAGCTATTATTATCGCCAGCGCCGAGTCCTCCTGGGCTCTCCACCTGGACATAGGGAGAGCTGCCCTCCCTCAAGGCTGGCTGCTGGCTCCTGCCCTGCTGGGTGTGCCTGTGGGCGCACATGAAAGACTCCAGGCCGGGATGGCAGGGTCAGCAGAGGGGGTACTGCTCTGTGGGACCCAGGAACCTCACGCAGGGTTGGCAGCTGCTGTGGGGGTGGGGTTGTGGGCTCACAGAGGCCCGTGTCCCACTAGCAGCCCCAGCTGCCTGGGCCCCTGCCGCCACCACAGCAGCTGGCCCTGCCTCTCCCCGCCACCCCAGCTTTGTCGGAAGGTCATTTGTCTGTACGGTCTAATTACCATATTATCCTTTTAATATTATAGATGGGTGCTGGGTTTTATCAAATGGTTTTTCTGTATCTGTTAATATTATCATGTGATTTATATCCTTCATTTTGTTTGTATGCTGTATCATGTTTACTGATTTGTGAATATTGTACAAATTTTGCATCCCCAGAATAAATCCCACTTGATTATGGTCTATGATCTTTTTAATATACTGTTGGATCTGTTTGCTAATATTTTGTTGAGGATTTTAGTATCACAGTGTTAC
Source organism: Myotis brandtii (assembly GCF_000412655.1). Lineage (NCBI taxonomy): Eukaryota > Metazoa > Chordata > Mammalia > Chiroptera > Vespertilionidae > Myotis > Myotis brandtii. The sequence goes on along the minus strand of NW_005369334.1, from coordinate 200,511 downwards.
AGAAAAACCGGACAAGAACCAAATAGCACTCTGAGAGTTTGGAGTTACACTTTATTCACTGCGGCGGGCTTAGGGAAATGAATGCAAATTATAAGCAAAGCTACAAGCAGAACTTTCCTTTTTATGGAAGAGCCAGCCCTTTGTGCACTTGCTGGCGGCGGCCTTGAAAACTACACAGTTCTATCAATTAAAAAAATGCACCTGGCATGGCATTGGGTGTATCTAGTCTCTGGCCTACAAGGTCAGACAGCTAAGTTTATCTCCCCCATTATTCAAGCAGGCTAGAAAGCAAAGTTACTTTTTCAGAATTAGATAGAGGCCGTCCAAAGAATAGCAGAGAATTCCAAACAGTAGTTTTACAGAATAGGGGTTTTCCTTCACATTCCACCCCTCCCCCCCTTGTCCCACAAGCTTTTCAGCCTTGTGGTATAATAACCACGGGATGTTACGGTGAACAGGGGTGTTGATCAATCTTTTACTACTTCCTACTGGAAAGGGATGACGTCCAAGGGGTTAACATCCCATTTCTTCCTTTTGGAGAGAGTTGTAGGGAATTCTTCTGGCTTGTAGGACCATTTGAAGTTTAAAGGCATCTAGACGGGATGAGATAAAGCAAGTTAACAGATTTAGAAGACATGGTCCTAGGATTATGGCCATGAGTAGCATTAACAGTGGTCCTGTCAATGGAAGGAGCCATTTCCAGATCCCCCCGATGCAGCCCAGGTCTCAGATAACTCCTGTTTTATTTATCTTGTTCCTTTTTGTGTAGGAAGCATTAATTTTATGGTCCTTCTGTATTCCAGCAAGGGCAGAAGAGTTCTCCTCCTGGGACTAGCCTTGGGTTCCTGCGGCACTTATAAAAAGACAAAATGAGAATTACTAGAAAGATAAAAATAATGATTATCCAGAAATACCAGAGCATTTTGCCTTTAAGAGAAGATAAGAAAGAAAGTGTAAGGAAGAATTTAGCAGGGTGTTCTCTGAATCCTTTGGAGCAGGTTGATTGGCCAGGTCTGTTGTCTTCTTGAGGGTGATCTGCAGCGGGTGTGTCTGGTCAGAGGTCACCTTCCAGTCAGGCTCCCTGCTGTCCTGGGCATAGAAGGAGGTGGGCTTGTGACCTGGCAGAGACAAACTATAACAAATGGTCCGGTGGAAGGGAAGGAAAACATTTCAGTTTTAACAACCTCTATTGAAATAGGATTTTTTCTGTGATCTCATTGTTAACCCATTCATTGTTTAGTATCATGTTATTTGTCCTCCATATGTTTGTGTTTTTTCAGCTTTTTTCTTGTGATTGATTTCTATTTTCATACCATTTAGTCATAGACGATGCTTAATATGATTTCCATATTCTTAAATTTATTGATATTTGTTTGTGTCATAACATGTAGTTTATCCTAGGAAATATTCCATATGAACTTGAAAAGAATGTTTATTCTGCTGCTTTAGAGAGTAATGTTCTTAAGATATCAATTAAATCCATCTGATTTGGTGTGTCACCTAAGGCTGCTCTTTCCTCATTTTTTTTTCTAAAATAATTTTATCACTGTTAATGGGGGATTAAAATACCCTACTATGACTGTCAGTCTCTCCCTTTATGTCTATGAAGCTTTGCTTTACATATTTAGGTGTTCCTATGATGGGTGCAAAAATGTTTATATCCTCTTGTTGGATTGTTCCCTTTATCATTGTGTAGTGTCTTTCTTTGTTTCTTACTAAAGCCTTTTCTTAAAGTTCATTTTGTCAGATATAAGTATTACTATACCAGCTTAACTTTTCCCCTTTTTCATTTGCATGAAATATCATTTTATATCCTTTTAATCTGGGTTTGTCTTCATTCTGAGGTGGGTCTCTTGTAGACAGCATATATGGGTCTTGTTTTCCATTCAGTTACCCTATGTGTGTGTTTTTTTAATTGGACATTTAAGCTATTTACATTTAAAGTGTCATATCAACCCTCAGGCTGGTAGACTACGAGGCTCAACCCCAACAACAGTGTTCAAGCTGCTGTGCATTTGCTGACCACACAAATTGGATTGCCTAAGCCGGGTCTGCTGTCTGCCAAAATCTTGCTTTGGATATGCTACTTGTGAAACTTATTGGATACTGCTCTGATGTGTGAAGCTGGCCACTGGGTGTGTTGGTTCTGGCCTCTTGGGAGGGAGTCTGGTACAGGACAATGTCATACACTGCCAGTGATTGGCCCATGGCAATCTATTTGGAGCTGAAAGTAATCCAACATTTGTGGCTACGTATGCCTTGTCTAGGTCCATGCTGGAAGGACCAACCTACTCATCCAGGCTGGCTTTCATCAGAATCAGGACCAGAGGGCAGACCAGCAAAGTCCCAAGGGACCCCGAGATTCACTTCCACCTACCTCTGCCTGCTGGTTGTCTTTAGGCTTAGTCCTGAAAGAGCTTCTGGTAAAAATCGAGTTACATGAGGTAGGTTCTCAGTGAGTCACCAGATAGGAGTGAGTTGTGTCCACCAGACTGATGCAGGTTCAAACTGTGTCAGTGTTTAGCCTGAGGTTTCTCAGCAGACGTCCCAGGGTGTACAAATGTAGCTGCCGCCTGCTTAGTGCTCCCACACCTTTGTGTTGGGTGGGGTCTCATGGAGTCATCATGGTGAAGCCAGCAGAGTTTACTAGGCCCAAATAGACCAAGATTTTGCCATGTGAAGGGAGGGCTGTGATCTGGTTGGGCGTGCAAGGGAAAAATGACTTCTAAGCAGCTTCATCTAACCAACGTGATGTACATATTTAGCAAGTACTCACTAAATATTCATTAATTAATTTCAAAAAAATAAGGAGTGCTTTTAGTAAACCGGCCAATGTTTCTACACTAATCTTTAGAGCTTTGTCTTGTATAAGGAATAGACAGTCAAATAAAAATAGGCAGGAGGAGACAAAGCTCAGCAAACTGGGCAGCCAGAGGCCCAGAGGGTGGGGCTAATGGATCTCCCATGAGGGAGAAGCACTAGTCAGGTTCACAGGAAAGTGGCAAAATGTCCTCTACCCTGAAGCCACACAATTCAGCCACTGAATCCCCTGAGTCTGCCCAGACCTCTACACCCTGGCTAAAACAGCTGAGTCCTCAGCAGTGGGTAAGCTTTGCAGGGTGGGCAAGAGGAGTCCAGAGGGTGAGCTATTACTGATACTTCAGGGTGGGTAGTGCTCCACCCAAGAAAGATGGCATCTGTGGTGTTGAAGAATGACTGCTCTCCCTTCAGCTTTCTTTCCAGAGCCACCAACCCCTGACTCTCCTCACACGACTAGTCCGCTCTGTCCTCCCTCTGCTGGAGCCCAGGGTGAGTGACTGTGAACAAAATTGTGTGTGTTGATCCTTTATGAGGACACCTGTATCTCTAGCAGACTCTCATCTCTCTCTGACAGAAACAAACAAACTAAACAAACAAACAAACAAAACAACAACAAGAAAAACCCTGCTGCTTTTCACAGCCTGGTATTATGTATGTCCCTTTCCTTCTCTGATGCTTTGATCTGGAAAGTCTAGCTTGGTGATGAAACCACATGCTTCTCAGGGAAAGCCTCCTACACCTGAGACATCTCTTCAGAACCTCAGCTATGCCTTGTGGGAGCAGTTCTAGTCCTTTTCATGTATCTGCCCGTCCTACCAGTCTCGATGTGACTTTTTCTATAAATCCATGATTATAAGACCTCTCTTCAGCTAATCTTCAGTTGGTTATTCAGGATGATTGTCCTTTAATTTAGTTGTAATTCAGTTTGGTCCTGAGAGGAGGTGAATGTAGCTTGTACCTACTATACATTTTGGATTCCCCATAGATCAGTTATTTTTAAATCACTCCAACTGGATGAAAATAGAGTTTTGTTGGAGATGAGAATAACAAAATTCTTGAGACAATTATAAAGATTCAGATAACTAATAGTGGCTTGGCCTGGGTTTATGGTGGAGATTCAGAAGGGTTATTGACTTTGGGATATTAAGAGGACTAATATTTGATTTGGATATTGTGAAAAAGAACTAGGAATGATTCCTAAGTTTTCAGCTTTAGCAAACAGAAAAAATGAGTTAGGGATCTATGCTGGATATGTGAATATGAGTGTACTGGGGAGATCAAGGCCACTGCCATAGTCATGTTAAATTTGAACTTAGTACCACATCCAAGATGTGGTACTAAGTAAGCAGTTTGATATATGAGTTTTTTGCACAATGCACATATCGGTGCTGAAGACACATATCGGTGCTGAAGACAAATTCAAGACTCATTGACAGCTAAATGATACTTTAACTAATTGTTTTATTTTCTTACATAAATAACTTACATAAAATATATTAATAATTTATTATAAACACAGCCTGACCCTATTGTATTTTGCACTTACTTTGCTTATTTCCTTTAGAAAGTAAAATTTATTAAAAGCTTTTTTAAAAACTTAAACTGATTTGTATATCATAAGGGCAATTAGTTTTTAAATTAATATTTTGATTTTGAAAGTAATTTTTCCAATAATCATGTTTTAAAAAACTATTTTTATGATTATTTTGTTGTAGAAAATAAGGAAAATGCATATTCATTTTCTTACAAATAAGTATTTTCCCAAAGTAATGACTTCATTTATTCAGAATATTTTAAAATTCCAAGTATAAATAAAGATGAATCACAGATAACATGGCAATATTTATTTGGTAACTTTTTGTTCAGAGCTCTTACAATGTTGATAAAAATCAAAGTCAGAATTCAGAGACTCTTCTAGAATTATTTTTTCTCAAGTCCCATTGGCTGAATTGTAACTGGTAATGGTGTGTAAAAGGAAAGCTAATTTGCCCCTTGATGGAAATTACTGTACCAAATTTGAAAAGAGTGTTAGAAATGTGACACGCTTACTATTCAACAGTGAAAGAGTCATTTAGTTTCCTAGTTTTTTGTTTTGTTGTGTGTGTGTGTGTGTGTGTACGCAATGGAAATAGGTCATGCTTGTTAATGCTCTTTAATCTACCACATCAGTTTCTTATCATTGCTGTTTATTTCTAAACCTATAGAATTATATTTGAAAGAAAGTGTATGGTTCCACATATTTAAAATCTAATTCAATTGTAAATAACTAAATTTTTAAAAACATGATTTGTGAGGATAAAACAAGTTGGAACTAAATTTCTACAATTATAAATAAATATCTTTTAGAGGAGAATACATTATTTATTTAGCTTTTCTAAGTTTCTTGGTATTACTTAGCATGCCTTTGTTTCTTAAATTAAAATTTAAAAAAATTAGCTGATCATGCTATAGTCATCCACACAGTTAATATCTACGCAGACAGGTCTTTTATCTTAAATGTATTGTAGCATAGAAAAATAGAAAGTAAATTTATTACATA